>NW_019724784.1:18231-143346 GCF_002891405.2 Cryptotermes secundus | reverse complement strand
ACAGGTGCTGAAAGTCACCCCCTTCTGCTTGCAAACATGCTTCGCATCGCATGAATAAATTATGCGACACTTTCTGAAGTTGGTCCACGGTAATTGAACCATATTACTGTTCATCACTTGACTCGTTACTGTCGATGTCGTTCTCGCTCGAAGTTTCGCTGTCAGGTGATGTCAGCCATACAGCGTCATCTTCAGTCCCGTCCATTGCGTTGGAAATGGATGTGACTTTAAAACTTTTGGAAACCATTTCTTCTGGTATGGTGTTCCATGCAGCCACAATCCACTCACACATTTGACTTAATGAAGGTTTCTTCAATCGTCCAGTCGGCGTCATCTCCGTGGAACCGCATCTCCAGTCCCGGTAAAAGCGCCGCAAATGAGACTTGAAAGGACGGTTTATTGACACGTCAAGTGGTTGTAACATGCCAGTCATCCCCCCTGGTATCACAACCATATCACTTTTCTCCTGCCTCATCTTCACTTTCACATTTTCAGTTAAATGGCTTCGAAAACTGTCAACCACTAACATTGACCGCTGACGTAAAAGTGCGCCTGGGCGCCGAAACCACACTGATTTCAACCAATCCAGATAGAGCTCTTCTGTCATCCATCCTTTTTCTTGAACTCTCACCAAAATTCCCGGTGGAAGCTTTTCTTTCGGCAATGTTTTGCGTTTGAAGATTACAAATGGTGGTAGTTTGTTTCCATCAGCAGTGATACCAAGCATTACGGTACACCGCTGCTTTTCTGCTCCTGCAGTCCGCACATGCACTGTTTTTTCGCCTGCTTTGTTCACTGTACTTTCACCCGGCATTTCAAAGAACACAGGAGTTTCATCAACATTTCCAATAGCTCCCATGGTGTAGTTGTGCGTCTTTCTTAATTTCAGGACATGTTTTTGAAATGCAAGCAGTTTCTCCTGGTATGTGTCGGGAAGGCGCTGCGCTATTGACGTCCGTCGCCGAATTACAAGATCATGTCGGGCCATAAAGCGCCTTGCCCATCCATAACTTCCCTTAAATTCATTACGAGGAATTTTCTTTCTGTCCGCTATTTTGAGGCCTTCAAATTGAATCATTTCCACAGACACTGAAAATCCATCCGCCTGTGTATTACGCACGTATCGCAAAAGTTTATTTTCACACAAAAACCTTATATATATATTCTTATTCTTCTTCATGCGTGCTACGTGCCCTGCCCGTATCATCTTCATTGGCTTGATCATTATAAATATATTTGCTGAAGTGTACAAGTTATGTAGTCCCTCATTTTAATTTGTTTCGATTTATATTAATATTATGAGGAATATGACCATTGCTAGACACCGGTTCGGTAACATACCTTTTCTCAGCAAAGTCGGAATAGTCCATTGCTAGTCAACAGCTCACCAAAAACACGTTTCGTTGAAAAGGATGAAACAGAGAATTACGGAGGAAATTTTGAGATAGTGGTCTATATTCGGTTCGCCTGGAAGTAAGTTTAGTTCAGGAGAGTTCAGTCCCAGGGATTCTTCTTTCGTCACTCGTCGCAGTGGAAGAGAAGAGGCTCGTAGTCCAGTAAGGAATGGAGCGAGTCTTAGGCAGCCATTGATTGTGATGATTGTGAGATGTTATCATTGAGTGTGATTGTAAAGAAGTGCTAGTAAATCCAACCATCCAATGCTAACCCATTATTATTAGTCACGGAACCACGAATACGTGTAAATATTTAAAAAACCACCTCATAACTTTCAGCTTCGTTTGCAGATATTTCTCTGCACAAATTTCTGTAACGGTTGTGGCAAGCTATGTCATTTGTCGGCCATCATAATGGTTCAAATATTGTCATTCGACACAACCAATAGTTACACTGCAAGTGTATTTTAGAGGCGGTAGAAAGATTTGTGGGACCAGTAATTCTGTACCACCGTCATCTGCAGCCAGTGACACCAATCACAACGACAAACTACATATATTTACTTCTGTGGCAGTTTTTGTCATTATTTGGGTGGCAAAATCAACGGTACCAAAAACCCGTTGAAGCTAATTAGGTGCGGGGGAGGGGGTAAGTTAATCTTGCGCTAGTAATTACTCGTCCATTAGAACTAATCACCTGAGGATCAATCATGCAGTTCGCGTTCACCAATTCACCCCTCTATAACAAGCTAAATCAATTAAAATATCGAGCAGTTTACAAACCACAGAGCAGCAGACATGACATGCCGCATCGTTAATGACGTATTTTGTAAAACATTCACGTGGTTTCGTGTAACAAAGAAAGGGGATTTTAAAAAATATGTGATTGTATTCCGCAAATTATGGGTATCGATTTATAGCAAACAAATTATTAGGAAGTGATATTGGAGATATCTATAGAGGAACATATAATCAGAAAAAATACACGCCTATATCGTCTATAGAAAGCACTGAATTAAGTAACTAAGTCCCGGGACGATGGTCCCTGAGGCGCTAAAAGCAGTTCCGCGATTTTAGTCCGCAAGCGAACTATACCGACCGAGCGAACGCCGCTTGTCGGCGAAGTTAGTGCCAACTTTTGAGGATAGAGGCCGTTAATTTCGGTTTTCTAGATCGGAGCCGCTATTTCCTTGAAAGTAGCTAAGTCAAGAAAATTTCCTGCACTTTACGGAACTCGAGGATTCATTACCGCGTGGACAACATCCCATCNAACATAAAGATAGATAGGCAACGGTCATAAGAACTGACGAACAACGGTTGTAAGAAGTGTTCAGGCCGTGTGCGGTTATAATCTGAACATACCCTGAACTAGTCATGCCTAGTCCACATTCTCACATCCTATTTCTTTCAGATACAATCAGTATGGGGCACACGGTAGCGTAGCTGGTTGAGGCACTATGCTGCAGGCCTGAAAGTCGCGGGTTTGAGTCCCGCTAAGGTGGATTTTTTTTTCCAAATGACCTAATCCTTCCAGCCGCACTTTGGCCCTGGGGTCGACTCAGCTTCTAAGAGAAATGTGTACCAGGAATCTTCCTGCAGGGTAAAGGACGGCGGGCACGTAAGGCTGACAACCTTACAGCCATCTGTGCGCCGATTGTCTATAGAAAATGTGGGAGCCTCGACGTCTCACAACCCTATGGGCCTCCATGGCCTGTTACCTTTACAAATTAGTATTATCCATCTGCTTCCCCCCATTTATCACAGTTTGTCACTTTTTTCTTTCAAATTTTGTGAATTAAAATTTTGTACTCTTTTATTATCTCTCTTATGCAAGCTGCATGTCACAAGTACGAGTATTTCATCCTCCTTGATTTAAAAAATTCTAATAATATTTGACGAGCAGTATGAATCATGAAGCGCCTCATTATGCAGTTTTCTCCATTCTTCTGCCACACCTTTTTTCTTAGTTCTAAATTTTCCTGAATATTTTATTCGATTTTTCTTCTCCACTTCGCCCAGGCCGGCTCTGGGGTCAACCCAGCCTCCTATCCAATGGGTACCTCTGCTATTTCCCCGAGGGTAAAGCGGCAGGGACTTGAAGCTGACCACTCACCTCAAACAAATGTCGAGGACAAGAAAATTAGGATCTATACATCCACGTCCCCACACGCCTTCATTACATATTGTTTAATTAGTTAAGCGCTCGGACAACTTTACCATTTTTATTCCTTGGCACTACAGCCCCAGTGGGCCTAGGCCTACGTCCATGAACTTCTCCGTTCACTTCGGTTTTTCTAGATCTTACACATTCGGTAAGACTCCTTGGGCGGGTGATCAGCTCGTCGCAAGGCCTCTGTCTGTACATAAACATGGAAAAACACCCACAAACTAAACATCCATGCCCTGAGTGGGATTCGAACCCATGATCCCAGTTTCCAAGCGAGCGAAGACAGTTCATGCCTTAGACCGCTCGGCTACCGTGACCGGCACTTTACCATTTACCTAATTTTATTCTCGAAAACTGTATGTTACTGAGAAAACAAGAAAAGTTTTGGAGCTTCAATTTGCCCACCAAGCGCTACCTGGGCACGCGGTAGCATAGTTGGTTGAGGCACTATGATACAAGGCGGAAGTTCGCGGGTTCAAGTCCCGATGATGTCATTGGATTTTTTCAATTGACCTAATCCTTCTAGCCCCACTATGGCCCTGGGTTCGGCTCAGCCTCTAACAGAAACGAGTACCAGGCATTAATTGAATAATTTTCCTAGGGAGTAAAGCGCGGCCGGCGCGTAAGGCTGATAACCTTACCACCATCTTTGAGCCTATTGTCTAGATAATGTGGGAACCTCAACGTCTCACAACCTTATGGGCCTTCACGGCCTGTTACAGGGATAGCTTTACTTTTCTTTTACCAAGCGCTACCTTACAACGCTATGGCGCAATGAATACGATATGAAGACAAATTGTAGTCTTTAACACATTTCCTTGGTACATAACAGAATACAGATACTTCTTATTCTCACAGCGTTGGTAATGGTGAGTTCTATCTTCTGGCATAAAGTGCGCAACAGTCTGCTGAAAGCCAACCGACGTTTCGGGGAGAATATATCGCCTCGAATTTCGTGAAAAAACAGTAAGCCATAAAATGAAAAAGCCATCGTGAAGCAGGTAGCAAGCGTAGTTTCTTGAAGAAAGCAGTCTTCTGGGATTTGGCGCCGTGTATATGTGGTGTTAACCGACGTTTCGGAGGAACGTATCGCCCCCATCTTCAGGGTTGAAGAAAAAGTATAGGTAAATCTGCAAGCGACAACACCGTGAGACACGGTAAAGCAGACTGCTTTACCGTGTCTCACGGTGTTGTCGCTTGCAGATTTACCTATACTTTTTCTTCAACCCTGAAGATGGGGGCGATACGTTCCTCCGAAACGTCGGTTAACACCACATATACACGGCGCCAAATCCCAGAAGACTGCTTTCTTCATAGTCACCGCCGTGAAAGCCTCAAATCTTACACAGCGTAGTTTCTTGTTTGCTTTACTCTTCAACCCTGAAGATGGAGGGGATATAATCCTTCGAAACGCCAGTTGACTTCAAACGGAGTACAAGGTATTATACCGCACAAAATAGTACTCTTCATTTTCGATGCTGATGGAACACAAATACCATTTAATATTATGATCCTGAAATTCTGTACTATTAAATCCATAAAAATTATGTAAATTTCGGAGGTGATTTTTTTTTGTAGAATATGAAATAACAAGTTGGAGACCACTTGAATTCTATATTTACCTTTACTATTGCTGGGACAATTGCGGAGAATCGTGTACAGGCACGTATAGTCTGGTACGGGGAGAGATCAGAACATAACGATTACAGCGAAAATAAATACTTGAAAAGTATTCAGATCTTGAGGGAAATTTTATTTTTAAATATAATGCAACGCGCCAAAAGATCCGATAATTGTAATGGAATATTATAAAACTACTACACCTTAACTTCAAATATGAATCACTTTAATAAACTACCGGGGTAGACTTTTGTGGTGCCCAAGAAACACAAAAGTTCTGCAATAATTACAACCTCCGAAAGTTTCATCACCGTCACTACTACATTCGAGTCAGGGAAAGAATGAGCACTGTAAGTGCTTCTAAATCTGTCTCCTGCTCTTCCATCTTATTCTCCTTACCTCCATTAACGCTGAAAGTAGAGGAAGGACACAAATCTTTAAGGAATGCATCCTGTTGTGTCATGTATAGGAAATGTTATACATCTGACATTCAACGAAAGCTGAACATTCAAACACAAGAAAACTCGTAAAATAAGAAATGAAAAATCAATCCCAAACAGCGCAAGCGCCCCATTGGAGAAATCGAAAAGAAATTCAACTAAATCATAATCAAAACAATGTTCATAAGTCACTATTTGGTATGTCATGTTGCAACAATTAACATAAATGTGATACAGGATATGAAATGACATCTCGTGACAACACAAAACATCTAAGTGTATTGTTATATTATACTTACTAACTCATGGAAGTGAGCCCTTCTTGAGGAGCCGCCAATTCTGCAACTACTCAAGAATTTCCCAGCAGTTTATGGAACACGGAATGTCAATTATGTTCACAAGAGCCCTCCACTGGTCCCTATCATAAACCAGATCAATCCAATCCATCCCATCCCATCCTACCTCTCTAAGATCCATTTTAATATTTTCCACCCACCTACGCCTTGGTCTTCCAGTGATCTCTTTCCTTCTGGCTTTCCCACCAATATCCTATATGCATTCCTCTTCTCCCCAGTCGTGCTACATGCCAATAGCTGACGTGTCCCGTTTAATTTCAGTTCCATTTGGTTTTCCTGGACCTTCATAGTGGCATTTTCTAAAACAAAGTTGAAAGGCATCTCCTTCTTTTAGACCATTCTGGATAGAAAATTATCACACAACTGTTTACCTATAAGGACTTTACTATATGTTTCTTTTAAATATATTTTAATCAGTCTAACTAGTTTTATAATTTTAAATTTTAAATTTAAACCTTAGTAGTTACTGCATATATTTTATACTGTTTTTATGAATATTTGTAAGCATACATAAATTTTAATATGTTTAATACGTATGTTTAAAGATATAGTGATGATTCTGACATATTGTTGGGTATATTTACTATGTATAGAACAAGATACCTTGATAATTGTAACAATGTAACACATATACTCGTATTTGTGTGAAATGCAATTCAATAATTTAATAAAATTGCTCTTAGTGTATATTTGTCCGATTATGGCTTCTTAAAAAGCCGAAACATGTAGCAAAGATCAACAAACTCACTATACACGCCTGATTTGAATAAGACTACCGAAAGTAGTTGTGTTGTGATGGATAAAAACATTTGAAGAACACAAAGAAAAAATCTGTAGACTGGAAGAAAGTTAGAGGTCAATGAGAATGGAAGGAGTGGGAAAGGCACGCTGATGAGTGGCAGCTGCTAGGCGGACTTGTAAGGAGAATCTCTGTTCATTCTTTCCCTGACACAATTTTGGATCCACAGGCCATGATACAAAGATTTTCCGCATATTGTTAGTGCCAATTCCAATTAGCATTCAATTCAATGTAAGGCTTTTGATAACCCTAATTCAGATAACACGATGTTGGCGAGAGAGGAAATTACAGTATTATACGGAATAACACCATTCAGCACCCGCGTGTAATGAAATACATGTGGCAATTTACTATCATATAACTGATAAACACCAACTATCCGATCAAACGGTGGAAATCGTAAATTTGAATTAATTGAAAAGCAGTTTTTGTAACACAAGCGTTTGAGTTTAATGCACTTTTGCCTTGATAAACAGTAAATATAGGGAATTAAAGTAAAGTACATAAATAGGAATTTATGCTACGTGTTGTACTTCAGGGACTGGGACACCAGATGCGGCATGGAAACGATTTAGTCTAATATAGTTTAATTAGAGCAAAGCAACACATGAGATTAGGAGGATTACAGAGGTACGCGTATTCAGATATAGGTTTAATCCTTTAAAGCACAGCGTTTATTGTGTGTACAATTTGCTTTAGCGTTAAAAATCTCTGAGTTTTACCCTCAGAGTGAATTACAGGTTTCATATGATTCCCACAATAAACAGGGGTTATGTATGTCATTAAACAATATTAACCGATTGGTCTTTGTAATGGAGATGAGGTGTGTTTTTGTGCTGTGGAAATTGAATACCTAAATATTAATTTCATGCTTCAAATTATTAATATTAAGCATCAGTTTGCGTGTTGTGCTTCACAACATTATCACGAAAATATCGTTAAAAATTATAAATAAGGGTTGTTCAGAAACGTTGTACAAAAAATTGCAATAATATTTGAGAAATGCGGCATGAGGGTGTGGGCTGGTTTCAGCTGCCTCGCGACAGATATCGCTGGCGGACTCTTGACAATATGCCAGTGACATTCGGGATCCAAAAGATCGAGAAATTTTTACCTCGTGGGCAACTACAAGCGTGCAAAAGGCTCTAATCCTAGTTAACTAACGTAAGCATTTTAGCCACAATACAATGTAATTCAAATCCAATGTATTTAAAAAGGGTAATGTCCTTGTGTTTAATTAATTAAGCACTATTCCATGACGACATATGGGGGGAGTGGAAGTATAGCTCCATCATTATTGACCTTGGCCCTAAATTGAGTTGAGTGATCAGTTTCATGCCCCGGCCGCTTTATCCTCGGTGAAATTCCCCTCCCAACATTATCTATTGAATAGGAGGCTGGGTGGGCCCCAGAGCCGGTCTGGACATTGCAGAGAAGAGAGCTAGCCCTGCTAGAACCCCGGCCGTCCAGCTCAAAGCCCGTCGCTATAGCGACAAAAGGAACCTTGAGTTATTTCGTCATGAAAGAATTTCTTGGATTAAGCATGAAATCTCTTCTCATTGAGAATTACGGAAATACTGCATTTGGCATTCACGTAACATTGCACATGTAACTTACATAAGGCTGTTCTGCCGTTATTTACGTCAGCGATCAGTTGGTAGTATTTGCGAATAGGTGCAGAAAATTACAGTAATGAACGTCAGGGGACCGAATATGTCGGTGTTGCAGCAACATCTGATAGCGTACCTCTAGATAGCAGCACCGGTTTGTGCACTCATAATGTCATTCCAGCAACTGAACCAAACTTTCTCAGCATAACAGGATTTTTGAATTTCCCACCAAGGAAGCTGGTTCGCTGGTTCGAGAGGTAACGCTCCTTATGCTTATACAGAAAGTTCCCCTCTTCAAATATCGGTCAGAACACCAACTAACCCAAGATTCTTCAAGGTTTTACTCAATTACGCGGTTAAATACCGGAACAATACCTCAAACTAGGAAGAGAACGCATGACTCCATATATTTTCCAACGTATTAATTACTGTTTATTCTATTATTCGACATTGAGTAGTGTTAGCTGCTGAGGGCGTCGTTACGTAAATCACAAACAAAACAAACTCCGTGACTTTAGTCCGCAAGCGAACTATACCGACCGACCCAAATAAATAAATACATAAACTACAGCCGATCACAACGGCCGTGCGGTCTAAACCATGACCCACTCTTTGCCCGCTCGAACGCTGGGATTGTGGGTTCGAATCCCACTCAAGGCATGGATGTCTCTGTCCGTTTATTCTGTGTGAAGGTAGCGGCCTTGGGACGGGCTGATCCTCTGTCCAAGGGGTCCTATCGACTGTGTATAGGATTAAGAAAGTGAAGAAGAGGCCAAGGTCCAAAGGGCTGTACAGTCATTGCGAGAGAGAAAACTTGTATATTTGGCCTTGAAATCGGTTGTAGTGTTTGATTAAGGTTAGCTAATTTGAGGAAGATTATTATTATTATGGATAGAAAAATGTAACACGTGCCCAGAAATTCTATCAACATATTTCACATTTCAGATTCAATACTGATGATGATAACCTCAACAAATTTCCCATTGAAATTTCACCGTGCTTTGTTCTAGGATTTAGGATAAAGGATATGTTTTAGAAGAGGCCTGTGGTTCAGTATATATAAGGCTCATTACTGGTCAAATTTGTGTGTACCAGATAACAATGTATTGTAGTAGCAATGCGCCATGTCCTTTATTTTAACATGATTGTACAGTACAATAGAGATCACGTTTAATATCTGTTGTCTATCTGGGACAATTTTCCTTCTCTTTGATTGCAGAACGCGTAGGAAACAAGCACAGGCTTAATCACAATTGAGGACTCATTCCCAGAACCGCCCTAACAATATTAGGTTCACAGCAGGATAAAACGTGTTAGAAGGAAGGCCTAAATTACCACACAGAAAACAAACCTATGCAAAGCTTACTGAAGCGTTCCCATCAATCAAAACTATTCCCTGTTCCCCCATGCGAGGCAAATATCGAGTCGCTGTCAGAAGCTGCCAGTGCTCAACCCACAAGGTCTAACAGTAACCTAGTTTAGTCATTCAAAGTAAAGAGCCTGTTACACGTACCGCCTGCTTTGACATTAAAATAACTCTACATTTTATACCCAGGCTGTATTGTTCCTCACCATTCGTAGAGCAAACAGCAATCAAGAAGCTGCTCTTTGTAAAGGAGACGCAGAATAATTCCTCTGAGGAAGAACTGAATTTTTACCCTACTTTAATTATTTTGAAAAAAAAAAGAAACAATAAAAGTAGGCTTATTAGATCACAATTCTGTGTGTTCGTGACCCCCTAACACATGTAAACCCGGAATAAAGAAGCTAGTATACATGTCCTGTGCTCGATAAACACGTTTCCACGGCAATGAATACACAAGCAACAATAGGATAACTGCCGGATGCAGAATTTTCTATGTTGTATGCGTCATATCAAATATTCATTACGTAGTGGAATGAAAGTAGGCGATCAATTCTTCTCAGAACTTCTTGTTAAATATAATTTTGATTATTTGAGGCTTCAAAATGTCAGTCAATCAGTCAGTCAGGGTAATTGCTGCTGACAATCGCTACCACAGCCATTCTTGAATTCGAGTCTCAAGTGACTCATGCCCGTATTTTACTCTTTTACTATTCTGGGAGTCCTACAACATTCCTATGACTCATTATTGACTGCTAAATTGCTGCTGGTCTTCGCCAGCACAGTCATTCCGAGTTCCTACCTACGTATCTATCACTCGGCGCTACAGCCCTGAGTGAGCCTTGGCCTCCTCTACAACCAGTCTCCACAACCAATCCGTGCTGCTAGGAATGGACCCACACATGATGACCCGAGGCTGGATGTTAGGTTTCTGAACAAAATTCTTTTTACAGGATGAGGTTGTTAGCCTCGTGCCCAACTCTCAACGTGGAGGACCAGGGCATCTGGACTCTACCCTTTGACTTTTCCGGCATGGGTGACACTACTGGTAGTTAAACTACCGCCGGCATAGCTCTGCAGGTCACAGAGACACGCAAGACCCACCACCACGACAAGGTGGAGACACCTACTGGGGGGCAATCCGGGTTCCTAGTCTCAATGGACTCTTGACAAAATTGTGCTGTCTGACGTCGAAGGTAGTCTGTAGACACTTTCTGCATAACCTTCTTACAGCATTACCGTGCACCGGAACCAGAGAAACTGTGGAATAACATGACAGAAACCGGCGAGAGAAGGAGACGTGACTGATAACCAGGGCCCGGATATTGGTGACCTGAAAATATTCAAGAAATGACCTATAAAATGACCGAAAAAAATTAAGAAAAATGACCTAAAGGAGAAAAGGAAGAACACTTCGCTTCCATGTTATTCACATTTCAGAAAACATATGAAGAAAAATTCCCTAAAATGGCCAAAAATGACAAGAAATACCATAACAAGTCCAAAAATTTACAAAAAAATTACCCCCAAAATGAAAAAATAACCTTAAACCTAAAAATGTCAAAAAATGACAAAAAAATCTTCTATATAAATAAAAATGTAAATGTTCGTTTGTCCCTGTACGAAGATCTCCGAAAGTTCTTCACCGATTGCTTTGAAATTTTGACACAACGTTGCATTCGAATGCGCGCGTGTTTTTATATACCCATTATATAGATGTCACACCTGTGACAGGTAAAAACATGTAAAAACATGTCACATGTTCCGAATCCAGCAGTCGTTTCCATAGTAACGCTAGAACAGTTGCATAATATAAGAGATTCCGTTGCGTAACAACGGATGAAACCGGAAAGTATACTTCCATGGAAACGCAATAACGGTGGGCCGTTGCATAGGAATTGTCGAAACAACAAATGAGTTTCCCCGGAGATGAGAGGATAAGTGGTTCCGTTGCGTAACAACGGATGAAACCACTTCTACAAGGTGTTCTGTCGTCCATCGAATACCAACAGATCGTTGCCTAGGAATAACCGCGGCAACGAGCACAGAACACGTGAAATCGAACCCTGGGCGAAAGTGCCCTCTATTGCGTCCGAAACCGGGTTGTAACAGTCCAGCTCCGAAGAGTTTTTCGGTGATACTGGACGTGATAATAATTGTACTCACTGGTGTAAAAGTGAGCGTTTAATAACTTATTCGCTGAATCCGAGACGTACGTGGAAGGTATTTGTCGCACTGAATAGGAGACACGTGGCCACAACAACGTTACATAGGTAACACGCGACACATTCTTATTATCAAAGTACACGTAAATAATGCAACAATTTAAAAGACATCAAGGATATGTCACTCACTAAAAATGTATTTCAAGACTTTATGATGTTAAAACCATGTGTGACATATGTCACACCTGTGACAGGTTGGTTGGTTGTTAAAATATTAATTGTACTCAATATTAATATATTGTAACGTGTTATACGTCGTTCATTTCGTGAGTATAGTTTATTTTTCATTGTTTTCCATTTAGTTTTCTTAACTGTTCTCCTTATTTTTCAGTGCAATTGGCGGTGGGAGTGAGCTGTGTCGATTGATCTGCGTTTGAATTGAAATATTTCGTTAGTATTTTTTATATATTTTTTTTTTGTTTCTTTGGTTTCTAGTTCGTGTTCTTTCCTTTTTTAATGTTTTGCAATTTTATATGTTTTTGTTATAACTTTCTTTCTTCTTCTTCCGTGCAATCGATCTGCTTTAGTTCATCCAAATAATGCCTCGCAGAAGATCAAACTTAGGTCGTCGTATTCGCGGGGCGGAAGCAATTCACTCGATCTGCCACAGCAACGCGTGGCCGGGTACAGCTAGTTACCTATAAAATTTACATTTCTGTAACCAGCAGCTCATGTCCGAGAGCATCGCATAGGATACAAGGAAAAAAAGATGACATGTCATCAAAATCCGGGCCCTGCTGATAACTATGTATAACATATTATTTACACACACAATGCTGCATGCATCTCAGAACCTTAGAATTCCATAAAAGGCAGAGACTTTGTCGAATAATTGAAAAACTCTTTAAGATTTTCGAAAGCAATGCCCTATGAAGTTTTGGGCTGCCAAAATTATGTGGAAATACTGTAAGAAATAAAATATATCATGTATAGCATATATGGTCTACGCAGCAACAATCAAAATACAACAAGGATTCTTATTTTCGTTGAATAAAATGACAATTGAACAGCTCAGACTGGTATATTGCACGCCTGACGATGACCCATGAAAGGGTCGAAACATGTCGCGTCTTTAATAAACCTAATAAAAGAAAATGTTGATGCAGTAGCATCTTCTTTGTTTCTAAATGCAGAGTGTTGTTGTGTACAGTACATTCTACATCTTACTTACTTACTTACTCATGGAGCTGAGCCCTTCTGGAGGAGCCGCCAATTCTGCAGCTACTTAAGAATTTTCCAGCATTTCATGAAACGCGAAGGTTCATTACCGTGTTCACAAGAGACCTCCACTGGTCCCTATCCTGAGTCAGATCAATTCAATCCATAACATCCGACCCTATCTCTCTAAGGTCCATTTTAACATTGTCCACCCACCTGCGCCTTGGTCTTCCCTATGGTCTCTTTCCTTCTGGTTTTCCCACCAATATCCTATACGCATTTCTCGTCTCCTTCATTCATGCTACATGCCCTGCCCACCTCGTCCTCCTTGACTTGGTCATTCTAATTATACTTGGAGAAGAGTACAAGTTACGAAGCTCCTCATTATGCAGTTTTCTCCAGCCTCCTGTCAATTCATCTCTCTTCGGTCCAAATATTCTCAACACCCTGTTCTCAAACACCCTCAGTCTACATTCTATACCGTATATATCTTACTTACGACACCCAACAAGGTGCACAATATTAAGACTGTAAGAAATATTGCTAGAATACCTATACTTAAAACACTGACGCTGTGTGTTACTTGGAGGCAATTAGAGCAATTTTAATGTCTGGATGATAAGTTTGTACTTCAGAGACATACACGTAAATGAATGAGATTAACTTCCAAGGTACAGAAGTAGAGCACGGGTAGAATTATCCGAAGGCTGCAGAATATTTCATTACTTATAAAAATTCAATGCCAATAGTTCATACCATTCAGGGCACTGGCGTCTTATTCAGTTCCGTACTTATTTTTTACAGACGGTAGGACTCCTTGGACGAGTGATCAGCCCGTCGCAAGGACGATACCTAAACACAAAAAAAGAACCCCCGTGGCCTGTAGTCCGCAAGCGAACTATAGCGTCCAAGCGACCGCTGCTTGTCGGCGAAGTTAGTGCCAATTTTAGCGGATAGAGGGTGTCGCGTGGTCAGCGCAAGGGATCCCCACGGTCGTTAATTTCGATTTTCTAGACCGCAGCCGCTATTTCCTTGAAATAGATCCTCAGTTATCCTCACGAGGCTGAGTGGACCCCGTTCCAGACCCACTACTTCTCAGAAAATCTGGTAGCGCCCGGAATCGAACCCGGGACCTGTGGATCTGTAGTCAGGAACTCTGACCACTAGACCACAGAGGCGGTCGATACCTGAACACAGGACAACACAAACACAGAATAAACGCTTACACACACCAAACATCAATGCGATGAGTAGGAGTTCAATCCACGATCGAGCGAGCAAAGACAATACATGCCTTAGACCGTTCAGCTACCGTGACCGGCAGTGTATAAGAATAATATATAAGAATTCAGTTCGTACCTCACAGGAAACAAATCCGAACCCACGATCCCTGCTTCCGAGCGAGCGAAGACAGTTCATGCCTTAGACCGCGCGGCAACTGTGACCGGCTCATATTGTTAAACATATCAATTAATTACAAAGTAGAAGGTCCCGAAGACAAACTCCAGATCTAAAATCGAGAAATTACAGATTAGCGAGATCTGTGATCTGTACTTTTCACCAAAACACTACAGGGTTACAAAATCAGGGAAAAACAAAAGTAAAACAAGTGGAGAATGTAAGAAGGAAATGTGAAATGCATAAAAAAATTAGTTAGAAAATTTAAAGGGAAGAGTCGTCTTGGGATATCTCAAAGTACATTGTAGGATAATATTAAAATGAATCTTATGTGGGGTGTGGGCTACATCCAGTTGTTGGTTCTTGTGACCACAGTAATGAACACGGAAGGTGATACAATTCATAACGATACCTGTGTTATAAGCAACAGGGAAGTGGTTACTGTAAGAGAGATAAGGACAACAGATATTTCACAAGTCACGGGGATTTCTGGGTTGCAGGTGGAAGGGAGGAGGTGGAATCTTCGTTAAATGGACCGTGGAAACCTTCTAGCGTGCACAGAGATGCTATAGGATCGTGAGATCCCAGGTGGCATAGGAAAACACATCCAGCGCCTCGCCCTCCCTCCAACACACATTACATCTATTATGATACTGTTACATGGCCCGCACCAGGGGTGCTCGAGAGAAATATACGTGTATGTTCCCCTAAGGAAATGAGTTTTGACTCAATTTTAAAAGGGTGCAAATCCTTTTATGAGCCGGGCTGGTTAAGTCAGTAAACTGTTTGCTTGTAGTACTGGGAATCGATTCCGGGATAGGATTTTTGTTTTGGTACTTTTCATAACGACAGAAACTCGGACTATACAGGGTGTTTCAAAATTAGCTTTACAACTTTGAAAGCTTATATAAATTTATACAGAGGACATACACAACATTTTGAACTGTGTGGCAGACTTCGTTTCTTCAAACCAAAACACACAACGAGTACGCTCTGCACCTGTGAAAGTAGCCGTCTTGATTTAAATTGAGGGAACGTTCGCGGTGGCGGTATTGGGTACTACAGTAACACGTGCAAGAAACTTGTTACATTCATTCATTCATCAGTAATCTGTCAGACGACAGGTCCAGAGTCTCTTCCAAAACAGTTCCTCCACTTAATGCGATCTNATGCGATCTAGAGCTTTCTCCTTCAAATGAAAATATCCTCTTCTGTCCCCAAGGTCATCCAGCATCTTCTTACGTCTTCTTCCTCGTCTTCTGGTCACTTCTATCCGCCCCTCCGGTTTGTTTTGTCTCCAGAGGAAACATCTCGCATACATGGTATCTTTGTTTTTAGAAAGAGACTATCCAGGAAAAGTGATAATGTGGCAGTTTTTCCATTTGCTTTCCACATCGCAGTACAGCAGCCGTTCAAACCACTCTGGTCACGCCTGTTGCTATACGAACTTGAACCATCTCGAGCATAATTTGCTCTGCGTTTCAAGTCGCTGCTGATGACGCTGCTTCCGGCATCAGTTTTTGGTTTTTGGTGTCTCTCTTCGTCTGATGCCTACCCTTTGACCTCTCCAGCAAGGGAGGCCCTGCCAGTAGCTACGTTACCGCTGGTATAGCTCTCAGGGTCCTTGGCATACTCAAACTCCCTCACCACGATAAGGTGGAGACACCAACAACCAACAACCAACAACACCAACCAACATTATGACAGTTCAAAACGTTGTGTATGTCTTCTGTGTAAATTTATATAAGCTTTCAAAGTTGTAAAGCTATATTTGAAACACCTTGTATAACGTCGAATGATTAGATTAGAGTGAATAATGAAATGGAGATGTGGTAGGAAGTGGCCGTGGTTTATTTTAAGGTTGTATCCCGTCTTCTTAGAACGAATTGCGGGATAGGAAACAGGCATGAATCCTCATTGTGCAGACCAGCTTCCTTACTTACGGGCATGTCAGTGTAGCAGTAACCGTCTACAATTGTATTCGAATCTTCAGGTAAAAGCCCGGATAGTGTGTCTATCAGGTCACAACCACTTCATGCGAACTCCCAATTCATCATCCATAAATACGACAAATATCCGGGAAAGTAAAGATACAAAGTCCAGAAAATATATGTAACGCATTTTTTTCTTTTTTTGGATTAACTTATAGCAATTTTGACCGCTTCTGTGGTCTAGTGGTCAGAGTTTCTGGCTTCAGTTTCAGAGGTCCCGGGTTCGAATCCCGGCGCTACCAGGTTTTCTGGGAAGTAGTGGGTCTGGAACGGGGTCCACTCAGTCTCGTAAGGATAACTGAAGGCTACTTAAATAGAAAAGTAGCTGCTGCGGTCTAGAAAACCGAGATTAACGGCCGTGGGGATTTGTTGCGCTGACCACGCGACACCCTCTATCCGCAAAAGTTGGCACTAACTTCGGCGACAAGCGGCCTTCGGTCGGTCGGTCAGTATAGTTCCCTTGCGGACTACATGCCACAGAGTTTGTTTGTTTTGTTTCGTAGCAATTTTACAACACACATTTATTTACATTTCAACACAGTCACCATGGATCGCAATGCACTTAGACTGGGAACGAGTTTTTTTTATTATTCGAACGTCGCAGACATCTCCCGTCTGCCCTTAGCCACGCCATTACCGCGTCTTGAACCTCCTCATCGTCCGAAAAATTCCATCGATGGTTAAACGTCTGTCAGCGCTAATGCTTTCATCAATTTTTGGGATGATTTCAGCAGTGACAACAATGGCCTTCCATTCCTTATTTCATCACGAATATCACTTCTTCCAACTTCAAATTCATGACACCATTTTGCCACGTTTTGCCTGATCATAACATCTCGCTGTAAAAGAAAGAAGTTGGCAATGAATTTCAGCAGCAGTTTCTCCTTTCACGTGAAGAGATCGAATTACTGCACGAACCTCACTTTGGCGGCATTTTGAATCGAAACTGCGAGCACACCGTTGCCGTGACTGTGGCCTGTGAACTCAGCCCTGTCATACGGTTCCTATCTCACACGGCAGCACTGCCATTTCTGAAAAGGAAAACGGTCCTTAGCATTTTTACTGGGCTTGTATCTTTACTTTCCGAAAAGATATCCGAGCTATTGCTAGGCGACGGATCTTTAAATACGCCTTCAACAACAGAGGTATTGCTGCAAATGGTTTTCTTTATATTGGGTTCGTGCAAAGTGGTTATAAAGAAGAGTTAGTTGAGAATCGGTAGTCGAGTTCAAAAGTTCCAAGTGAGCAGTTAGTCGAGAGTTGGGCTCTGCAAGGCAGGCTGAGAAGACTGCGCTCCTGGTTCAGGTGTGGAGTGTTAACCAACGGGCAACGGCGTGACCACGGAAGCTGAAGAATCTCCGTTAAGATTAGTTACCAGGAAACGTCTAGTGAAAACACTTCAGAGGAACAGCCATTGCTGAGAGCTGTTACCTAGCAACGACCAGTGAAGGCAGACTGAGAAAACTTGTGTCATTTGTAGTGTAGAAATGAGGAATAGTGTTATAGTTATTTGTGGGTACCACCTGTACTTAGTTAGTTATTTGGAGAGGGTGGGTTTCCCCATGCACTTAGACCTGTATTGGTCCATTGTGCTTCCCTCTACGATTTCTACCAGTCTCTATATCCTACCGGTACTGGTGCTTACCATCAGTCCCGCACAGCCAGCGAGACCGGCTCTACTGGCTGAGAGGTATCTATAATGCTTCTCCCATCTACCAGAGGTATTAGAGACTGCTGTTGGGCGGGAAACGTCCGCAATTTGGCTCAATGACCTCCTTTTGGAGATAGGTTCTTTTACGTGCCGTAAATCTACGACACGGGACCCACGGCTTAAAGTCCCTCCCGGAGGACTTGGTCCCTGAATTTTTCCGCCCTTAAAAATTCGACGACCTCCGCCGGGTATTTGAACCCGCGTACTACGAGTCATGAGGTGGGAACGTTACCTCTAGACTACGGAGGCCGCTGGGTACCACCTGTAAATGGTAACTAAATCTATTCCCCAGTCCAGACACCGTCTATTCACCCGTAATCGTGACAACGTATATTTTTTGTATAAAATAGTTAGGCTTCTATAGACAAGAAGCGGGGGGACAGCATAAACTGAGTTGATGGTAGCAAGCAAGAAATACAGAAAACTGTTAACATTGCAGTGGTCTGGAACGTAAATACGTACAATCTGATAGACAGACATGACGTCACATCTCAGAATATCATATTCACACTCTTGTCAGTGAAAATTTAAAATATCACACAGAGATTTTCTCTTCACATACACATCTGTCGCAAACTGTTCAAAAACTATTTGGATGCTAGGCTATCAGTAGCGTAGTCAGTTGAGGCACTATGCTACAAGCCGCAAGTTCGCGGGTTCGAGTCTCGAAGAGGTGGATTTTTTTTTCAATTTACATATTCCAGCCGCACTATGACCCTGGGGTCGACTCAGCCTCTAACAGAAATGAGTACCAGGAAACTTCCTGGGAGTAAAGGGCGGCCGGCGCGTAAGGCTGACAACCTCACCGTCATCTTTGGGTCGATTTTCGAGAAAATCTGGGAGCCTCGACGTCTCACAGCCCTATGGGCCTCCATTTTCTGTTACAGGGATAGCTTTACTTTTGTTTTGCTTACCAAACTTCCCGGTCTGTAAACTTTACGGAGGTAGGAAAACCTGAATAATTTCCAGGTACGCGAGCTGGAAGGAGATTACATGAGCGCTGTTACATACGTAAGATAGTCACGCAATAAGAAAATGCGCGATATTGTCAATCTGATTTTTCTAAATAAAGATTGTTCTCATCGAGGTATGATACCGTGCAGTCTGACAAATTGTTACATAGGTTAAGAATCTGCTGCCTGCATCTTCAGAGTGGAGGGTGTCTAATCTCCTTTACTGAAAACGGGAGCTGCAAGTTCCAACGAAACGGTTACTGATCCACAAAATTGCAAGGCCCCAGATGTTAGAAATCACTGCTTTGAGGTACCCTCAGTTACTGGAGGACTATTCAGGAGAAATAATAATATCCACAAATCTGTATCCAGAGGGTTCTGATACGTAAGCGAACTCACGCAGGACAAGTTTAAACTTTATAGAGTGAGAAAACTTTTTTTTAATTCGCTTAGTGGGGGGGTGGAGTCCAACTGGGTCCATACGGCACGGCGGCCGTTGATTGGCCTATTGTAGCCTGCTCCAGGTGATTATGATGATGGAAATGAAAGATTGGCAGGGGAAACCGAAGTACTCGGAGAAAACCCGCCCCAGCGCTACTTCGTCCACCACAAATGCCACTTGACTAGACCCGGGTTTGAACCCGGGCCGCCGCGGTGGGAAGCCAGCGACTAACCGCTTGAGCTACGGCGCGGCCCGAGAGAACACCTGCTATGCACGTTTGCAGTTTTACAGCACGTGGGAATATTCAATAGCCTGTGCTTGCCACGTCTAGTAATGCTATGAAAGGAAAAGTCTATCAGTGGTTCGTGGAATCGGTCAGCTGGGGGCCGTGAGAGAGATTGATCAGGTAGGTATAAAGGAAAGAGGTGGATATTGGGAGATCATCTGAATACAGTAACAATAAGTGTGCCGGAAACCGCCATAGAATATATGCCAGAGTGAATTCGCTTTTCTACGGACGCCATAAGTAATAATACAGTAATAATAATAACCTGAAGATGGATGCGATTCATTCCTCCGAAACGTCGATTTATACAATATCTACACGGCGACAGATCCCAGAAGACAGCATTCTTCATAGATTAAGTTAGTTTAAGTTGACTTTAGGTTAAGCTGGATTAACTTAGTACGTAAAAGCAGTCACAGGTTAGTAATTTAGGGACATATGCTTTGCCAGTGGTCAGCGTCTCTTAGGCAATCCTTGTGTTCTGACGTCATGGAAATTTACCTTTTATGTGAACGACGCCCTTCTACTTTTCGTACTCTCTCTCTCTCTCTCACGACGATTCCAGTTCCGTCACTTAGCAGCCGACTCTTCCAACGCATTACGAATCCCTTGCATAAGGTGGCCGCTGTCTTCTTTATCCACGGCTTAGAGTCCGCGGATCTGGAGAGATGTTTCCTACTTCCTTGTACAGTTTGAAACTACTCCTTATCTTAAATGATTTTGCATTCAGACGACGTTTAGTATTCAGAAGTAAACAAAATGAAGATGGATTGATGTGGGCAGGGCATGTAGCACGAATGGGGGACGAGGAAAGCGTATAGGATATTGGTGGAAAAGCCAGAAGGAAAGAGACCACTGGGAAGACCAAGGCGTAAGTGGGTGGACAATATTAAAATGGATCTTAGATAGAATGAGATGTCATGGATTGGATTGATCTGGCTCAGGATAGGAAGCAGTGGAGGGCTCTTGTGAACACGGTGATGAACCTTCGGGTTCCATAAAATGCTGGGAAGTTCTTGAGTAGCTGCAGAATTGGCGGCTCCTCAACAAAGGCTTAGCTCCATGAGTGAGTAAGTAAGTAATAATGAAGATGGAAGCACTATGTTCTTCAGAAACAATGATGGTCAACTACCGGATTATGTTGTAATCCAGAAGACCATAATGCAATAATATGTTGTTAACAACAAAGTTTACATGCTCTTTTTCTGTATGACAATCACTAACTTATGCAGAGCTTACCATTACGAAATCGCAATGCGTCACGCGTCACGCGTCACGAAATACGCCACCAAATTAACGGAGATACAGACGACAATTATGAAGTTCGAATTAGTTATTATTCAGTGCTGAACTCCATATCTGG
This sequence comes from Cryptotermes secundus, assembly GCF_002891405.2. Lineage (NCBI taxonomy): Eukaryota > Metazoa > Arthropoda > Insecta > Blattodea > Kalotermitidae > Cryptotermes > Cryptotermes secundus. The sequence continues at coordinate 122,070 of NW_019724784.1, read as the reverse complement.
ATATTTGTCCATAGAGTGGGAATTCCTGATTCCACAGTGAATCTCATTTTGTGAAAACCTCATAAAATATTGTAACCTGAATGCATAATAAAAGGATTAACGTGTGAAAGTGGACCCCTGAAAGCTAATGAACTACGGAAAGTTGAAATTAGTGGATGTCAATGAAATGGCGACTCGGGGTGTGGAAAGGGATGGGGGAAGACCCATCTCCAGAACGAGCCATATATACGTATATAAGCCTTCACATATCAATTAAATGGTTCAAAATGTCACGAAATGATACATAACATTTGAAAGGCAGTTTAAAGTTTCAGTTGGGGATATATATAGGTATATAAAGCCTGATATTTATCAAAATAAAACTGAAAATCGCACTGCGTCTCCATTAAAAGGATGAGGCGAAGAAATAAAGTTTATGAAGAAAGAAGTCTTCTGGGATTTGGCACCGTGTATATGTGGTGTTAACCGACGTTTCGGAGGAACGTATCGCCTCCATCTTCACGGCAATTTTACCGGTTCTCACGGTCTCTTTGCTTGCAGATTTCTAATATATTTTTTCTTCTACCCTGAAGATGGAGGCGATACGTTCCTCCGAAACGTCGGTTAACACCACATATACACGGTGCCAAATCCCAGAAGACTGCTTTCTTCATAGTCACCGCCGTGAAAGCCTCAAATCTTAAATAAAGTTTACGTTGAGAATGATATGACATACACAGATACACAGAGTCGTATTACTACTACATTATGTGGTGTGTACTTACTTACTCATGGAGCTGAGCCCTTCTTGAGAAGCTGCTAATTCTGCAGCTACTCAAGAATCTCCCAGCATTTTATGGAACCCGAAGGTTCATTACCGTGTTCACAAGAGCCCTCCACTGGTCCCTATCCTGAGCCAGACCAATCCAATCCATACCATCCCATCCTATCTCTCTAAGATCAATTTTAATATTGTCCACCCACCTACGCCTTGGTCTTCCCAGTGATCTCTTTCCTTCTGGTCTTCCAACCAATATCCTATAAGCATTCCTCGTCTTCCCCATTCGTGCTACATTCCCTGCCCACCTCATCCTCCTTGACTTGATCATTCTAATTATACTTTGAGAAGAGTACAAGTTATGAAGCTCCTCATTATGCAGTTTTCTCCAACCCCTGTCACTTCATCTCTCTTCGGTCCAAATATTCTCCTCAATACCCTGTTCTCAAACACCCTCAGTCTATGTCCCTCCCTTAATGTCAGAGACCAAGTTTCACACCCATACAGAGCCACAGGCAAAATTATAGTTATACATTATATATATTATGTGGTGTGTACTAGTATTTATTACTGCAGTTTGGAAGGTTAAGAGTATCGTAGAGTATAAAGCCGGGAAACACAGCTTTGCCTGCGTGACTTACTTTCTGTACCTGAAGATGGATGCATTAAGCTCCATCGAAACATCAGTGTACCTCTATTTCATGGTGTCACATTAAAAATCAAAATGTTCACAACTGTGACAGGCTGCATTCTCATGCTACAACATACATTAATTTTTTTTTACTTCATGTCAGACTGTTCTTGCCGTAAGATAATAAAAAGGGATTGTTTAAATATTTGAATAAAATTCTGACGCCTGGCTATGTTTATTGAGTGAAGTTCATACGGTTCCCCGTGCAGTGACAAGGCTAGTCAGAGCTGGAAAAGTAAACTAAAGCTACCTCCTGGCCCACGGCCAGACACCAGAGATTATGGAACAAAGACGTGAGGTTATATCTCTGTTTGTAGTCTTCGTCCTCTTTAACCGCTTTCAGCAACATCAGACAGCTTTGTAACTTTTGTACGTGGCGCAAGTAACGCTGACATTTGTGTGACTTCTATCCTTCAACAGTGATCTCTTAATTTTAGTTAGAAGAGTGGGTTAACTATGATGTCAAACACACCAAAAAAATGCGAATTACTTTATTTTTGCCTCATGTTAATGGTACTGGAAATTTAGAAATCCAGCATAGCGCAGTCAGTATAGCGAATGGCTACGGGCTGGACGTGAGGAGCCGGGATAGCGCAGTCAGTATAGCGACTGGCTACGGGCTGGACGCGAGGAGCCGGAATAGCGCAGTCAGTATAGCGACTGGCTACGGGCTGGACGACCAAAGGGGTCGAAGTTCGAGTCGCGATGGGGCAGGAATTTTCACTTCTCCATGTCGTCCAGACTGTCCGTGGGGCCCACCCAGCCTCCTAACCAATGGGTACCGGGTCCTTTTCCCCGGGGGTAAAGCGGCCGGGGCGTGAAGCTGACCACACCTCCAACTGGTGCCGAGGCCAAGAAAACTTGGATCCATACACCCACTCCCCCATACACCTTCGTGGCATAGTGCTTAATCAGTTAAGCACAGGGACAATTTTACCTTTACCGGAAATACAGTAGTAATTTTGCCTGTTTCCTCCAATTATTATTTAAAATTTATACAAATTTAATGGTAGCTAAATCACAAATGCTTAATTATTAGACAGAATGTAAAAAAAAAACAAAAAAAAAAAACTGACAGATCGTGTGACTATGTGGCAAATTCAAAATGTTTAGAAACGACATTAACAAGCAGAAACGAAAATTTGAGACGAAATTAAGAACTTATCAAATTCTTGAAATGATTTCCAGAAACGAACGTACTCTGAGGGTAGTGGAAGCAGAATTTTGATCTAAATGGGTGGAATAATAGAAGACTGTAGAGGCTTCGTAATTTGTATTTTCAACCATGCAGAATGAAGAAGATAAAATCAACGAGGAGAAGATGGGCTGGGAATGGAGCATTCAGGGGGAATAAACGAAATGAATACAATTTTTTCTGAAAGTTTGTAGTGAAGAGACAACTTAGAAGACCCAAACACAGATGGGAAGGTAATATTAATACGGATCTTAAAGACAGAGAATGGAAGTTTGAACAGGGTTTAACTGACTGAGTATAGAAACCAGCGAAACATTCTTGTGAACTCGGTTACATACCTGTGGGTTCCATAAAAGACGCCGAAATTCTTGACCACCTACATGACTGTCAGCTTCCTACTAAGAATTATTTCCTGTTCAGTTAATTGACAGGTTAAAGTACAAATGTGAACAGAGAGTTCCAATTTTTTCTAAGCAGGTCTTAGAGAGATAGAATGGGATGGTATTGATTGGATTGATCTAGCTCAGGACAGGGATCAGTGGAGGGCTCTTGTGAACACGGCAATGAACCTTCGGGTTCCATAAAATGCTGGGAAATTCTTGAATAGCTGCAGAATTGGCGGCTCCTCCAGAATGGCTCAGGTCCATGAGTAAGTAAGTAATGATTTCAATATGGCGGCAGCGCAAACACTTGAGTTTGAGAAAGACCATAGTAAGGTTGCAAAAATGTTATGCTCTGCTAAAGTAAGACACTGGGAGGGTAGATATAACCATCGCGGATTCAGAAATTTGGAGACTACTCTGGGATTGTTGCAAGTCGCATTCTCATGCTCAGAACATAGTTCCTTAACAGTTCTCTTACCCCTCCTTTGTTCCTTTCCACTTTGTGTGGATCCTCTAGCAACCAAGCCTCACCATCTATGCCTACTTTTCCAAAGAGTCAGAATTATTTGTTTTTTTGGACTTTTCCTGTCGTCCGGTATTCTAGAAAATATAGAACACGACGTTTCGGAAACTGGATCTGCTTCCGTCCTCAGGTGAGGGGGAAGGCACCTACTCGAGATTAGCTCTTTCTAAGAGGCCCAACTCAGTAGCTGTCTTCCTCTCCTCATCTGAAGAAGGTAACAGGTCCAGTTTCCGAAACGTCATGTTTTCTACTTTATAGAATACTGGACGATGGGGGAAAAAGTCCAAAATCCCGGTAATTCTGTGGGCATGGAAACAGTATAAGCAGTTCGATGGGTCAATGAGACAGCTGGGTGAGTCATCGGTGAGTCTAGGTGTTTTCAGTTGTTCTATACTCGATCAGAAAATTGATCTGATGTGTTTTGCTAGCACTAAATCTCCTGATAAAATGTAGTTAGATGTACGACAACATTAAAATTGTTAAATATTCGTGTTTAACTGCCAGTGACGCTCCGTCTCCAGGATTCCGCATCCTCTGCTCATCGGATCCCCCTTCCTGCGCACCCAGCAAACATGAGCCGAGAAATTGCTCACTGACATCTATGTCACGTATATACACACACGCAAAGGGCATTCCGCTAAAGCAGCGTTTTAATTACGGCGTCTTATTCTATATTTATGTCTCTTTCCCTCACCGAGAACTTCAATTTATTTAATTGTAGTCGTAAATTATTTAATTGTAGTTGAAAATCATATTTGTATTGCATTCATGTTGTGTAGTGTGTCCTTTAGTGCTTGTGTACATGTAGTGTTGTTTGGTGTGTGTTATTGTAGTATCACTGCCACCGGATAAAAACCTATTCGCAGTTTAAATAAAATATAATAATAATAATAATCCTCTGATCATTCAACGCAAATCCCCTACCCATTTAGAATTGTTCCACGACATGCAGTCCACTGAAATTTCTCTTCCAGGTTATAAGCAACTGTATCCGTTTTTCCGTCCAACTCGCTCTCTGGTGTGATCTACTACTACTACTACACGTACACCCCCCCCCCCAAACCNAAACCACTAACTGAGCCTTCATCAACCTTCGGTGTCCCCTACCCCCATACTTTCGATACAGACTGCAACTAACATGGAAGGGGGATTAATTGTGACCATTAACCCCCACTCCCCTGGCAGACTTATGAAGGTAGCGTTCCTTAGACTTGTGTTGTGAGCAGTGATACCAACAGAAAGGGATAGTCTTCATTGTAGGAACCGGGTGTTAACAAATTCAGTTCACTATTCTCAGTAACCGTTACTGAGGTAACAAAAATTAATAGTAATATAATAGATAACTTTATATTTGATGTTTCGTTCTTTATTTTTGTCTTATTTTGCTTTATAATCTACAGTTCTCACCACATTTAAGACATATTCGGCGGTATCTATTATTAATTTTCCTAATCCAGTGGAGCTCACGCAAGAAATTCACGTGGCCCAATTCTGCGGTTGTAAAATATAAAACACGTAACTCTTTATACATAGAACTAGTATTTTAAATAATATAGTTATTAATAAAGCAATAAACAGGTACATTTCTCGCTGTGCTTAATTAAAGTACCACGCCATGAAGACGTATGGGGAAGTGGAGTTATAGCAGCATCATACTTGACACGGCACTAGATGGACGTGCGTGGTCAGCTTTTCAGCCTGTAGCCGGCCGCTTTGCTGACTGAGCTGTCCCTGCTACGTATTAATAAAGTAAAACACGAGGACAACTTTTTTTTAATTCGCTTAGTGTGGGATGAAGTCCAACTGGGTCCACTCGGCACGGCGGCCACTGATTGGCCTATTTTAGCCTGCCCAGGGTGAATATGATGATAGAGAATTTGGTGGAATTAAAATTGGTAGGGGAAACCGAAGTACTCGGAGGAAACCCGCCCCAGCGTCACTTTTTCCACCACAAATCCCACTGGACCAGACCCGGGATTGAACCCGGGCCGCCTCGGTGGGAAGCAGCGACTAACTGCTTGAGCTATAGCGCGGCCATGAGGACAACTTACAGCGAATGTTCTTCCACGAGGGTTAATTTGAAGCTTTTGATCTGTCCGTTTGTTGAGGTCCTTATTTCTCGAAGAATGGAGATGCTGGGTTGCAGTCATAGACCACAGATCCACAAGACTCGCAGAATCATTGCCAATGAAATTACAGGAAACATGAAGGAAATTCGTCTCAAGGCTGGGAAAAGATTTTTAACAAAAACAGACTCATTTCTTACAAACGAAAGCCTCATGCAAAGGCGGGAACTATGCATGAAAAGAGGTATTGTAACTTAGGTGAGAAATTACTCGGCAGATGTCATCACTGTTCCGTTTCGTATGACAAATACTTTGAACATGCTATAGTTAAAACAATAATTATAATATCATTAATTCTTTCTAATTTTACAGATTTCGATTTTCTCTGTCCCCTTGTTAGTCACTATCGGATATCACGTGGCAGATGCACTATAAAATTCGGATTCCATGAACGGAAAGAAACTTCTTGATTAATGAGCGACTACTAGGTTCTCAAGAAGGACTTCGATCCATGGAGTCAGGTTAGTATTTATAACTGCTTGTTAACTGAAATTATATTAGGTCTTCTTTTGTGTACACAGGTAATTCAGTCTGTTAATTAAATTTCTTCATTAAAGTATAGTAGAATTCCATGCAGGGAAATTCAATCCTACATTCCGCTTTCAAGAACTGCGGTAGCGTTTCTGTTTCATCATTAAATGAAACAATTTTAAGCTAATGTCATAACTGATGATATGCGAAGGACGTATAATTCTTCTCATGTCTATCTTCATACTTGTCCACTTCACGCTCAAGTGTCTCTCCATACCTACTTCACATTCCGGTAACACTCTCCATACCTATCTACTTCACGCTAAGTGTCTCCCTCTTCATACCTACTTCACACTCCAGAAACACTCTCCATACCTATCTACTTCGTGTTCAAGTGTCTCTCTCCATACCTGTCTAATCAACATTCCTATTTACTTCTCCGTAGTCTAGGGGTAATGTTCCCACCTCATAACTCAAGTTACGCGGGTTCACACCAGGCGGAGGCCGTGGAATTTTTAAGGGCGGAAAAATTCAGGGAACAAGTCCTCCGGGAGGGACTTTAAGCCGTGGGTCCCGTGTCGTAGATTTACGGCATGTAAAAGATCCTCATGTCTCTAGGAGACCTCTGAGCAAAATTAGGCATAAAGTTTCCCGCCCAAGTAATTTCCAATACCTCCGGTAGATGGGGAAGTTATCGGGTACCAATGCCAGTAGAGGACCGACCTCGTTGGCAGAAAGGATAGATAGCGGGCACCAGTATCGGGAGGGTACGGCGACAGTAGAAATTAAAGGGGGACGTACAATAGACTGTTAGTCGCGGTGCATGGGGAAACCCACCCCCTCTATACTGAATAACTCAATACATCTGGGCGCAGAAGACACGAGGGCACAAGTGAAAAAAGGTACGCCATAGTAAAAAGTAAAGTAAAGCTATCCCTTTAACAGGCCATGAAGGCCCATAGGGTTGTGAGACGTTGGGGGTCCCACATTATCTGGAAAATCGGCTCAAAGATGGCGGTAGGTTGTCAGCCTTACGCGCCGGCCGCGCTTTACTCCCCAGGAGTACTCATTTCTGTTAACCTTCCGGTTTGTAGCAGCTCATTAAGCTTCTTGCAGACCGTTCAGGATATACATTACACGAAACAGTCCAAATAATAATAAAAAAGGTAAAGTTATCTCTGTAACAGGCCGTTTAGGCTCCCACATTTTCTAGACAATCGGCTCAAAGATGGCGGTGAGGTTGCCGGCTTACGCGCCCGCTGCTCTTTACCTAAAAGAAGATTCTTGGTGCTCATTTATGTTAGAGGCTGGGTCGACCCCAGGGTCATAGTGCTGCTGGAAGGATTTGGTCAATTGAAAAATCCAATGACCTCGTCGGGAATCGAACCCGCGACCTTCCGGCTTGTTAGCATAATGCATCCGCCAAATTTGACACCTCATGACCCCAAACAGTATAAGCACCAAAATAAAACAGACAATTCTAAAATTGTTCCGTTTGGAGATTTTCCCTTGGGTAAAGTGTGTTTTGTATTTGTCAGTACGACTAGAAATAGAAATTATTAGGAAGCCTCTATTTAAAGAAAGTCACAGCTATGTCGAAATTTAAGAAAATACTGGCCATTGGTTTAAGCTCTGATTATAAGTCAGAGGCAGATACACAGAAAGTAAGTACCGTCCTGGGGGGCAACAGTTACTATCAGCAATCAGACAGGTGGGAAAAACTTCGAAGATTGTGCATAAGTAGGAAATGGAAATAGACATACAGGACTTTAAATCAAGGTGTCCTTCATAACCTTTTACAGAACGTCTGAAGGGGAAGAACCATTTGAATGAAAGGTGTGCAGCAGGATGATGTAATAAAAAGAAATATTGGAAGCAACTGCGAACTTTCTAAAGGTAATCAAGAAGTTTTGGGAAGAATTCATTGCCTACTTTCCTTTCATTACACATTAAGTATTTGATATGACACGGTCAGAACGGAAAATACCGTGACAAAGAGTTCTTCTACTGTTCAGTGCCGCAGGAACGTGTTTCTGGAGCCGTTGTCTAGCAACAAACACGTCGTTTAGCTCCGATACTCCGGCTTTCAAGCGTTAGATGGGAAACACGGACAGCAAAACGTATTTCATAAGCCTCCCTTAATTGTTTAAAAATAAGAAAAGTGGGCTAAAATAATATCACAAAATTAATAAGAAGGAATATACAAGGCCCTTGACCCACTCTGATATTCTAGATGTCTGATCACCTGCAACTAGCGTGGTCTCTACATTTTTGTTGGAGACTCTTGTCCTTCCATGGCCCAGCATCATTAGGCAGAGTAGAGTTGTCAGTTTGTCCCGTTGAGAGAGGCACCGTCCACTCCTGCTTACTCAAGTGGCCATTACCTTTGTTGAACCTCCTAACCAACTCGACCCAGCCCAACCCCACTCACTCCAGGGCTTGCTGGCTCCAACATCCACAGAAGAGGTGTTCTGGAACTGTTGCAATAATGACTCAATATTCTTCAAGTTGTGTCAAGTAACTGAGGTGAAATGGTGTCGGTAATGCAGAGATGTTGCATTCGCTTGCTGTAATTGAATTGAGAACCTTCTGCCATCCCATCTGTTATTTAACAACGTGAGAATTAAAATAGATAAACAAAACACACTCCGTGGGTTTAGTCCGCAAGCGAACTATACCGACCGAGCGACCGTCGCTCGTCGGCGAAGATAGTGCGAACAATAATTTTGCATCTAGTTTTGTATGGGTTTCAAACTTTGCATCTGACATTAGGGGAAGAAGCAGGCTGAAGATATTTGAAACAGGGAACTGAGGATAACATTTGGACAAAAAAAAATTGATATAACAACAGAAGGAAGCTTCAGAACTTGTATTCTTCACCAAATATAATTAGAATGATGAAATCAAAGAAGATGACATGGGTAGGACAGGTAGTAAATATAGAGAAGACTAACGCATGGAGGATTTTGGAGGGAAAGCTAGAAGGAAAGAGCCAAGTAGGAAGACCAAGACGTAGGTGGGAGGATAATAGTAAGATGGATATTAGGGAAATATAATGGGGTAGTATGGTCTAGATTCATTTGGTACAAAATGGGGACCAGCGGAGGGCTCTTGTGACCAAGGTAATGAACCTTCGGTTTCAATAAAATACTGGAAAATTCTCGAGTAGTTGAGCGGCGGTTGGTTTCTCAAGAAGGACTCAGCTGCGTGGAGTTAGTTGCTTTCTGTTCGTGTCACGCTTCCTGCATGTGCTCCAACTGCTTGTATTTTGACAGCCGAGGGTTTCCGAACGAATTTCTGTCGACGTGTCTGTCCCCCGGTCTCATTGAGACTTCAGGTAATCATTTTGTAAAAATAAAAAAAGTAAAGTAAAGCTATCCCTGTACCAGGCCGTGAAGGCCCATAGGGTTGTGAGACGCTGAGGGCCCCACATTATCTAGACAATCGGCTCAAAGATGGCGGTAAGGTTGTCAGCCTTACGCGCCGGCCGCGCTTTACTCCCCAGGAAAATTCCTGGTACTCATTTCTGTTAGAGGCTGAGTCGACTCCAGGGCCATAGTGCGACTGGAAGGATTAGGTAAATTGAAAAAAAAATCCAATGACCTCATCGGGACTTGAACCCGCGACCTTCCGGCTTGTAGCATAGCCCCTCAACCAACTACATTAGCTCAGTTGGTTAAAGCTTGTCCTAGTGTCACTCATTATCGGCATCTAGACTATACATCTTCGGATCATAGGTGAATAAGAGGGAAGGATTCGGAAGGAAGCGGTTGTGGCTTAATCTGGCATTATTCCAGCGTTTGCCTCGAGGAACTGAGGAAAATCAAGAAAAACTTTAGTCAGGATAGCCGGTGTTCCGACCGATACTCAGATCGTGGACCTCCTGAATGTCATTATGCAGTGGATCAGGCGGTTAGTCGCCGGCTTCTCACCGCGGTAGCCTTGGTTCGATCCAAGGTCAATTAATCTGGGATTTATAGTAGACAAAATGACACTACGGCAGCTTTTCTCCGAGTACTTCGGTTTCGCCTGCCAATTCTCATTCCACGAAATTCTCCAAAATTATCTATTATCCGAGAACAATTATTGGCCGACGTATTAAATGGGCTCAGTCTCACCTCACCCCACCCCACCCCACACCACCCCTAACCTGTCTGCTCGTACTCAACCGTGTATCCTCGGTCCCAGTAAAAACTGCAGGCAAGGTAGGGCTCCTGGCCAGCCTTTCCAGTTCTGGGCGTTTCTGAACCATCTCTGTGTCTGGTGATACCGTATGTAGGGCAGTTCATAAAGTAACAAGACGGTTGTTAATTTGGCGGGGAAAGAAAAATACAGGAATAAATTAATCTATAAATAGGCCGCGCCATAGCTCAAGCGGTTAGTCGCCGGGTTCCCACCGCGGCGACCCGGGTTGGATCCCGGGTCTGGTCAAATGGGATTTGTGGTAGACAAAGTGGCGCTGGGGCAAGTTTTCTCTTAGTACTTCGGTTTCCCCTGCCAATCTTCATTCCACCAATTGCTCCACAATCACCCTCACCTATCATCTGGGGCTGGTACAATAAGTACAAGGGACTTAGTCACACTCCACTAGCAATAAAACAATCTATAAATAAGTTATAATCAGTGCCTACAAAGTTCGGCGTAATTTCAACGACTTAAGCGAATTTGCTGCGATATGGAGAGAGGAACGCTGGAAAAAGAAATGAAATAAGATAGGAGTAGGAGGGAACGGGCGCTGATGAAGGTAAGTAAGGGACAAAGGAGCCGGTCACGGTAGCCGAGCGGTCTAAGGCATGCACTGTCTTCGCTCGCTTGGAAACCGGGATCGTGGGTTCGAATCCCACTTAGGGCATGGATGTTTAGCTTGTGTATGTGTGTGCGTTTTTCTGTGTTTATGTACAGGTAGAGGCCTTGCGACGAGCTGATCACCCGCCCAAGGAGTCCTCCCGAATGTATAACATCTGGAAAAACAGAAGTGAACCGAGAAGTTCATGGAGGTAGGCCTAGGCCCCCTGGGGCTTTAGTGTCAATGGAAAAAAAAGAAAAAAAAAAGGACAAAGGAAATGATTGAAGTTTACGTAGGAATAATATTTCCCTTTATCATACACATTTTCCTAATCTAGTAAATACAGATATATATAGTCACATGCTGGGTGTATAACGCGACAAATAACTTCACGCCTTATTGGATATAGCGAATTTTATTGCACACTCGCTCTTACAACCACACCTTTTACCTGTACCATCTCACAACTACTGCCATTGGCAGTATCACAAATACTAGACTGCAAATGCTAGACTACAACTGACTGGTTGACTGCCTGGCTAACTCGTAACTCACTCAACTCATAAGCTGCTGCCTTGAGAACGGTCTTCGGCGGCTGCTACGTCACCGCTGTTTACTCGCTTTGCCTAGCAACCGCTGTGCTTGGACTCGGCTCACTTCGGCTCCGCTCGGCACGTCATGGCTGGCGGGGAGGGAGGGGCGCCATCCACAGCGCAACACGTCACAATATATATACGTACATATATGTACTAAATAAATAAATGCCAGTCACGGTAGCCGAGCGGTCTAAGGCATGTACTCTCTTGCTCACTAGGAAGTCGGGATCGTGGGTTCGAATCCCACACAAGGGATTAATGTTTGGTGTGTGTATGCGTTTATTCTGGTGTGTTGTGTTGCCCTGTGTTTAGGTAGAGGCCTTGCGACGAGCTGATCACCCGTCCAAGGAGTCCTAACGTCTGTAAAATTAACATGAAACAGAGAAATCAGCCCTGTGCTCCGAACTGGAGTAAAAGGGGAGAGAGTGAAAAGTAATAAACAAATAAGAGGAAGCGAAAAGAAAGGAATAAGGAAGAAAGGAAGCAGAAATTAAAGGAAAACAAACAACATTTTCACTACAGGAAGAGCGTCACATACATGTTATCATCACATTTTCCTGTGTGGAAAAAAATGATTATATGTTTATGTGTTTAACCTTGCATTAAACTTCTAAGCCTTTACTTCTTTACAATATAAATCAAACTTGCCAGCAACAAGCGATATTGAAAAAACTTGTTTTTTGCTTGAATCGAGCTAAAACTGTTCCATGGAGCTGTTTAAAGCGTTTGATTAAGTGTCTCAACGTGACAGGACTGCCTATAGACACGTGTAGTGACGCTCCATCAGTGTTACTGAATTAAACAGCTGGAGCCACACGTCACTCACATTGGGGGAGGGCTTTAGACAGACAGACAGACACAACCTTCACGTCAATTTTGAGTGCTGTTATCATCATCAATTCACTCCGAAAGAGTCAACATACACGGGATTCGGTATACAAGTACACAACTCCTATAGATCAGTTAGGTTAGTTAACAGTCTTCGCTAGATTAAACAAGGTTGGAAAGACAAAGTATGTGCCGGAGTACACACGCGCTCTTTGCACATGCGCAATATGAATGTTCCTAACAGTTTCGAATGGCTACATGGAGCTCTCTTTTAACAATACCTGTTGGGCCTTCGATTATTATGATCAAAGGCAGAATATCTGAGCGGGCGTCCATTGTTAGACAACGGTTTGTTAAAAACACGTTTCCGACACAGAGTACACAGAGACGTACGTTGCTAGACAACGGTTCAGTAGTTATGTTTCCCATACAATAAGGAACAGTGAATACATCTTTACCTAGACGGCAATTGTAAACACGTACATTGGCAGAGGTTACAGTAGGAATAAAGGCCAGAGTTACTGCAGTTCCTGCTGCAACGGATACACTAGCCAATTGGGTGGTAGGACTATTTACAGGACACTGTCACCTCAAAGGACACCTCTTGAAACTGGGACTAAGTAACAGTCCAACCTGTGAGAGGTGCCAAGAAGAAAATGAAACAGCCACACATATCCTGTGCGAATGTGAGGCCTTAGCTTGTTTAAGATTGGGTCAATATTTTATGGAACCAAGTGACTATTTCGACGTCCCTACGTACAAAATCCTGTTCTTCATTCGAAGTGCAGGATTGTGGAGGGGATAATCAGAAGGGGATATACAACAGATCACTGTGGTCGCGGTGCAAGGGCCGAGAAAGCCAACCCCTTACACATTCATCCATTCGTACACTAGCCAACACGGGAAACAAAACACTTCAAGGTGTCTTCTAGTCCGTCCGACTATAGAAGATAAAGAGACCAGACTAGAGGAGATCAGAGAAGACCGAAGCGGAGATCAGATCAGAGAGTGCCAGAGAAGAGGTCAGAGAAGACAGAAGCGGAGATCAGATCAGAGAATGCCAGAGAGAAGGTCAGAGAATACAGAAGCGGAGATCAGATCAGAGAATGCCAGAGAAGAGGTCAGAGAAGACAGAAGCGGAGATCAGATCAGCGAATGCCAGAGATGAGGTCAGACCAGAGGAGAACTGAGAACAGGTCAGACCAGAGACGAACGGAGCAGAGCTGAGAGCAGAAGAAACCAGCTCAGCTAAAAACCAGAAGACGAAACGTGAGAGACGATGGACCATTCAGGTCGCATCGTCTGGAAGACATTATTTCAGAGTGACTGTAACTGCAATTGTAAACGGGTTGTGCAATAAACAGCTTCGTCTAATCCGGAACGCATTAATTACTTGTCACGGAACCCCGGACACGTGACAGTATAATATTATGGATAACTACTGTTACTACGGTCCCTGTAATTGTTAGTCGGTATTATGGTTGATGGATTTCGGAAGTGGCGCTAGAGTCGTTCCCACCTCAGAAATTAACGCGTCTGCCATATTGCCATGACTGATTGTTTAGTTTAAATTTAATCTCTTTAAGTTGTGATTGTGTTGAACAATATGTCTCTTCTATGCAACGACTTGTAACCAATTGCAATAAATTGAAACCAGGGAACTTGGAGAGATTTCCAGTGGTATAACAGTCTTATCAAATTTTATCAGAATCCGTGAAATCGTTCTCGAATTGAAACATGAGGACAGACGGAGGGAGAGTCCCATGCCTCAGCTGAGGCAGTTTGATAACTTTTATCATCATAAAGCCCACAATTCGATGCGATAACGATGAATGATTGACTTCTGTGGAAAGAAATATGGCGGTAAGTCAGGTACGCAGGTCTTCCTGTTGTCAGGCGTGATTTGTCTGTCACGGTTCATGAGACGCGCCACGGGCCTGTCCAACTGACATGTTTACCGAAATATCCGTGCTCTACTGGAGTTTCCTGTCTAACTTGATTGGAATCACTGTCGCCATGAAAACCACTGAAGGTTGGAATGTTATGCAAAACAGGAAAGAATAAATTTACCTTACAATTTAAGATGATTGAAAATGGAAGCAGAATCATAATTTGCTAACGCCAGTGCAAGATTCCTTCCTTGAAAAGCAGATAACTCGATATATAATTTCATTATTTTATGGGAACACAAGTTTGATCACCGTGTTCACAAAATACTGCCCTCTGGATACTATCCTGAGCCAATTAAACCCATTCCATAATTTCACAAACAATTTCTTTATGATTAATTTTAATATCCTCCCATTTATGTACAGGTGTTCCCAAAAGGACTTTAGTTTTATTGTTCCTTACACTACCTTCTGAACCGGGATAGCGACTGGCTACGGGCTGGACGTGAGTAGCTGGGAAAGCGCAGTCAGTATAGCGACTGGCTAAGGGCTGGAAGTGAGGAGCCGGGATAGCGCAGTAGGTACAGCGACTGGCTACAGGCTGGACGTGAGTAGCTGGGAAAGCGCAGTCAGTACAGCGACTGGCTACAGGCTGGACGTGAGGAGCCGGGAAAGCGCAGTCAGTATAGCGACTGGCTACGGACTGGACGTGAGGAGCCGGGATAGCGCAGTCGGTTTAACGACTGGCTACGGGCTGGACGTGAGGAGCCGGGATAGCGCAGTCAGTACAGCGACTGGCTACGGGCTGGACGTGAGGAGCCGGGATAGCGCAGTCTGTATAGCGACTGGCTACAGGCTGGACGTGAGGAGCCGGCATAGCGCAGTCGGTATAGCGACTGGCTACGGACTGCACGTGAGGAGCCGGGATAGCGCAGTCAGTATAGCGACTGGCTACGGGCTGGACGTGAGGAGCCGGGATAACGCAGTCGATATAGCGACTGGCTACGGGCTGGACGGCCGAGGGGTCGGAGTTCGAGTCCCGGTAGAGTCAAGAATTTTCTCTTCTCCACGTCGGTCAGACCGGCTCTGGGACCCACCCAGCCTCCTATGAAATGAGTACCGGGGGCGCTTTCCTTGGGGGTAAAGCGGCCGGGGCGTGAAGCTGACCACTCACCTCTAACTAGTGCCAAGGTTAAGAAAATGTGATTCTATACATCCACTTCCCCATACGCCTTCATGATGTAGTGTTTAATTAGTTAAGTACAGGGACAACTTTACCTTTACTTTTACACTACCGTTCTGTTTGCACTCCAAACTGTACTTATGAGTCCTTTACATTCTAAAAATTGATGCGCTTCCACCCCACCCCCCCACACACATTAGAATATCTTTCGCTTCTCCCATGCCTGTCTCTTTCATCTGCTCTCTGTCGGTCTAAATTTGTGAACACACTAGACCTCTATGTAGCTACGTTTTTACCTGACTACAGAACACGCATGGGATACGTCCAGACTGTACTGGAGGGCTCCAGGTGCGAACTGTGAACAAAGGAAGAGCAAGTCACGCTGTGCAGCTTTAGGAAGTGGCTGGCCACACGGTCAACACTGTCACATACCCAACCCCCCACTTCCAGCGGAGGTGTTTGCTAATTGAACGTGGTGGGGTGAATTGGGGGGAGGATATGGGGTTTCAAATATCCCCTTAGTTGGGGTCACAGGTTATGTGGAAAGGATGACCACCATTATCGTCCCTAGGTCCCACGTTCTATACTCCAGTAATTTCACATAATTGTGCACGAAGGAATTTCCTAGTTACTCGAACTCCACAAACAAATAATTTATCAACATAACGAAACTACAGCAGTCTAACTGAGCGGTACCTTGCTCGAATCGGAGATTGCACTCCTGATTATCCTGACTTGTATTCTTCATGATTTTCCTCAGTCTATCAACAATAATTCTGGGATTGTCCGTTTAAATAGGGCACATCACTTCCATATCCTCGCCTACAAACAATTCTTTTCACATTCCATCTCATTTAAGAATAACCCATGCAACTGAACCAGCGTCATTAAATAATCAAATAGCGACCTAATCAAGAATTTCCCAAGCCACAGGACACCATTCATTAACGTGTTCACAACCTCCATCACTAGATCTTATCCCAAGCCAGATAAATCTAATCGAAACCTTTACATCTTACCTACCATTCTGTAATGAAGAACGTTACGTAGAAAAATTATTGAAATTTAAAAGCATGAAATTCGTCTAAATATTATTAAAATATCAGTTCCTTCGTCTCACCGCCTCTGTGGTCTGGTGGTAAGAGTTCCTGGATACAGATCCAGAGGTCCCGGGTTCGATTCCCGGCGCAACCAGGTTTTCTGACAAGTAGTGGGTCTGGAAGGGGGTCCACTCAGCCTCGTGAGGATAATTGAGGAGCTATTTCAAGGAAATATCGGCTCCGGTCTAGAAAACCGAGATTAACTGCCGTGGAGAACCGTTGCGCTGACCAAGTGGCACTAACTTCGCCGACAAGCGATGGTCGCTCTGTCGGTATAGTTCACTTGCGGACTACATGCCACGGAGTTTGCTTTTTTGTTTGTCTAGTTCCTTCCTCAAGAAATGCAGAATTCGTTGCCATTACAAAGCCATCCTGGGATAATTGCTGTTTACTGTGAGAATCATACAAAGCAGATAACTGCAAGTGGACTAAAACACGTCACAGTAATGCAGGTGGCTCATACAGTCGCCACTGTTGTCTATGTAGCTAATTACTGGCTTCACTCATTAGAAATATATTGTCATGATTCAGTGATTATGCACGGGGTTCTGATTGGTAATTTGATTTACTGAACATTTATAAACCGTAACTACAAGTAATTACAATGCTATCGCTAATATACACACTTTACAATTCAGTGTAGCACACGCTAATTCGTCTCAATTCTTCTTCACTAGCCGTTGTTAGGTTACGGCACAGCATCCGTGTTCAACGGCTCCTGTCCTCTCTGGCTAGCGACTCTCACAGCTAACACATGACGGCAATTCCCTCCCATTCTCGACTGACTGCAAATTCAGAGTCACATTTACGTCACGACCGACGGTCAGTCAGCCCCAGACCAGATTTTTGTTAATGTGGGGCACCATGACCGACGAGAGGACGGGTCTGTCATTTACCATTGCTCATAGTCTTCGCCAGCGCAGTCATTTTCGGGTACAAGTCCCGCGGGACTCGTGACCATATTTTGTCTCAGATTTGAGACGCCTATAACTTGGGGGGGGGGGCAGTTTCCCGTATTTATAACCCCCAGGAACAGGGTGCCGCTACGATGGTGGTATTCCAACAATTCCTCTTTTGCTTCTTGGTTATTCGGAAAGGTGTTTACCGCGCCGCGGAAACGTGTTATTTTGTTGTTGCTTAGCAGCGAGTGACTTCTCTTGTTAAAATATACAGACTTACATCAGACTTACGACTGCTCTTAGATAACCAGAAATAAACAAAAACAACAAAGACTCCGTGGCTTTAGTCCGCAAGCGAACTATACCGACCGAGCGACCGCCGTTTGTCGGCGAAGTTAGTGCCAACTTCAGCGGATAGACGGTGTCGCGTGGTCAGCGCAGCGAATCCCCACGGACATTAATCTCGGGTTTCTAGACCGGAGCCGCTACTTCTCCATTCAAGCAGCTCCTCAATTATTCTCACTGGGATGAGTGGACCCCGTTCCACATAAACTACTTCTCAGAAAATCTGGTAACGCCGGGAATCGAACCGAGGACCTCTGGATCTGTAGTCAGGAACTCTGACCACTAGACCACAAAGGCAGTTACATAACAAGAAATACGAAATATAGTGTTAGAGTCTGACATGATTTGAAGCTCGACTAGGACCGTCTCCTAAGAGACGGAACACATGCAGAACAAGAAGCTCTGAATCTGTTTTTGTCTCACATGACAGGCGAGAAAGAACAGAAATACAATTCTAGAAAGGTTGTGCACAGAAAAGTTGTGGTTGGGGAAGGAAAGGAGGTCGGGGAAGCGTTTCTTTGTAACTTTTCAAAAGCTGTCCAAGTTCTTTTGAAGTTTCTGTACGTAATAAAGTGACGTACACTCATCCCCACTGCATTTTCTTCCTGCATTTGTAACTACAAGGAAGCGCACTTCTTCAGAGAGAAATGATAACTGTTTAGGAGAAGAATAAAAGAAAACAAAAAACGAGACAAAAAGAAGAGAGAAATCAATGACATAGATAGAAAATTATGAGAAATATTTTAAAAACATTTAGTATAATTTTAGGATGTTATATGATGGAGACTTCAGACCGCCATTGCTACTCTATGCTATGTATCTCATTAATATTTATAGTGATATTTTCAAACTATAACTAAATCATACTATGGAGCGCTTCGACACTATCAGTATCACACAGCGGTGGGTATGGCAACATATTTCTCGAGTATGTCTTTATAGCGAACAAATAAGCTCCGTGGTTTTAGTCCGCAAGCGAACTATACCGACCGAGCGACCGTCGCTTGTCGGTGAAGTTAATGCCAATTTTAGTGGATAGAGTGTGTCGCGTGGTCAGCGCAACGAATCCTCACGTTCGTTAATTTCGGTTTTCTAGACCGAAACTGCTATTTCCTTGAAATAGCTCCTCAATTATGCTCACAAGGCTGAGTGGACCCCGTTCCAGACCAACTACTACTGAGAAAATCTGGTAGCGACGGGAATTGAACGCGGACGTCTGGATCTGTAGGCAGGAGCTCTGCCCACTAGACCACAGTGGCGGTCATTTTGATAACGATGCTAAAATAAATTTCATTACCATTTTTTGTTCCTACAGTATACGTTTTACAACTAGGATACATCCAATTATGCCCTTTAGGGCCAAATAACAGAGGGCTACTGGCACAATAACGACGATATGACTAATAATGACACATTGTTATTCCGTTAATTTCCCGATGGAGCAGANCGACACTCGAACATTTACTTATTACTCTGCTGTCACTAGAGTATTTTGTAAATTAGCAACCAAATTAAATAAAAAAAATCTGTTATGATACATTCCTTGTTTCCCACAAACAAGAATGTGGGTAAACATAACCTCAAACTTTGAAGCTTGAATTCATCTAACTATACTTAAAAATTAATCTCATGTCTTACAAAGAATTGGCTGTGTATCTAATACAGAGACCAACAACTTTTTAAAGTCGTTAAAAAAATAAAATCCAGGTTCTGATCCCCTTTTTCGTAACCAGGAAATTGTCAGTCAGAAATGAGATCCAAAACTGCTGGGACGAGGATGTTATATTTTAAGATTCGAGGTTTTCACGGCCGTGACTGTGAAGAATTCCGTATTCTGGGATGTGTGTAGATCTTGCGTGAACCGACGTTTCGGTGCGATACGTCCTCCGAAAAGTCGGTTCACACAAGATTTACACGGCACTACATCCCAGAAGACGGTATTCTTTATGTTATATTTTGTTTTCTCTTCACGTCCGGAGAATACCTTAAGGAAGATGAGAGAGGTGTATAGAGCAGTGAGGGAAAATAACTGATATTTATTCAGATAATCATAGGAAACCGATAAATGCATTCTATCAGCAAAATGCAGAGTCATCTTAACGTGAAGGCATGTGGCACGTACAGTAATCACTGCGCTTCCAACTGGCGAATTTAATGCAACTTAATCTTGAGACAAATTGTAATACTTATATGAAAGAATATATGAATGACGTAAGTCAAATAAGAAGAGATTACCGATAGTCGGTACAGCGGGAAAGGTCAATCCGGCCAGCAGTGTCGTATTGGACATGCGCGGCCGTCGAATAACCAAATCAGAGAACACGAAACGAGCAGGTAAAGGTAAAGCTATCCCTGTAACAGGCCGTGAAGGCCCATAGGGTTTTGAGTCGTTGAGGCTCCCACATGTTCTCTAGACAATCCGCTCACAGATGGCGGGGAGGCTGTCAGCCTTACACGCCGACCACTCTGTACCTCCCAGGAAAATCCCTGGCATTCAATTCTGTTAGAGGCTGAGTCGACCCGAGGGCCATAGTGCGGCTGGAAGAAAATGTGACAATTTCCTTCTGTGTAACTGATAAAGCATCACATCACGAAGAGCACACTACCGGACTCTGAATATAATAATAAGGATTATATTGTATTTAACATCCTGCTGCAATAGCTGATCACTTGATATTGTACCTGTGCGCACACTCAGGCACACTCAGACACAGTACAGTCTTCAATGCAGGTTCACAAGTTATTGGTTGGATCTTCGCTTCCTTTAATCTTTCATGAAAAGTCAACGACACGTTTCGGCCACGAAAGTTCACCACAAAGTGTATGTGAGAGTTAGAGAAAATGCATACTGTATTATATTATATAGTCCGTGAGGGCTGAAGGTCTGAAAAGTTTTATTTAAACCAATTTTATACGTGTTAAAATTTAATAAACGGTACAATTTGATTTCGAAATTTTAAATGCTCTAATGTGGTGTATATTACATGTAGTGATATC
Organism: Cryptotermes secundus; assembly: GCF_002891405.2. Lineage (NCBI taxonomy): Eukaryota > Metazoa > Arthropoda > Insecta > Blattodea > Kalotermitidae > Cryptotermes > Cryptotermes secundus. The sequence goes on along the minus strand of NW_019724784.1, from coordinate 101,301 downwards.
ATTTTTCCTCGTGTTTTTGTTCTTTTTTTGCAGAGGAGTATATTTCGCTGATGTACTTTTGGATAAGTGTGTTCAGATCTCAAGTGTATGTGCACCAATAACCTATGGAGCTGCAATGAAGGCTGTATATCAATTAAAATTAAGGACATTTCTCATAAGTGTAATTGTATATTTATAAATATATTCAGGGCTTTAGAAAATTATAACCTATTAGTTAAAAGAGTCGGTCACGGTAGCCAAGCGGTCTAAGGCATGCACTGTCTTCGCTCGCTCGGAAGCCGGGATCGTGGTTTCGAATCCCACTCAGGGCATGGATGTTTGTGTGCGTTTTTCTTTGTTTGTCTATAAGTAGAGGCCTTGCGACGAGCTGATCACTCACCCAAGGAGTCCTACAGTATGTGTAAGATCTAGAAAAACCGAAGTGAACGGAGAAGTTCATGAAGGTAGGCCTAGGCTCACTGGGGCTGTAGTGCCAAGGGGGAAAAAATTAGTTAAAATGGGTAAATTTGTCCCTGTGCTTAACTAATTAAGCACTACTCCCTGAAGACGTATGGGGGAGTGAATGCATAGATCCACATTTCCTTGATTTCGACAGTATTTGCGGTGAGTGGTCAGCTCTTCGGTCCTCCCGCTTTACCCCCAGGGAAAGAGCACCTAGTACCCATTGGATAGGAGGCTGGATGAGCCCCAGAGCCGGTCTGGAAGACGTGGAGAGGAGAAAATTCTTGACCGTACCGTGACTCGAACTCCTTCCTTCTATCGTCTAGCCTGTAGCCTGTCGCTATACCGACTGCTTTATCCTGGCTCTTATAACATATTATTTAGTCAATAGAATTCACTCACTGATAGCCACGCAGCAATCTTTGTAAAAATTATACAGCTCTGTAAATAGATCTCAAATTAAGATATGAAAGTGAATTCATATAAGAAAGAAAACACGAAGAACAAAAAGTACGGGAACCACATCCAAAGGCCCTGTCACAATATTTTAACGTGGTCTTTACGGCCGTGGCTACCGGCAACAGTACTGAATACATTTCGAAACATGTTTGGATATTCTCTCTTAGGTTCGCTGTAGGAAAGAGAAAATTGAAGACAGGACAAACCTGTAAATTTTTTTCAAATAAACAACCATCCATATAGGGACAACGTTAGGGGTTCTCATATTTAGCGCAGGATTGCTGGATATAAGTCAGTCTGTATCCGGAATTTCTTACGAATGCCCCACTCGATCATGGTTTTCCGTGGTTTTCCTCAGTCCTAGAGTAATACCTCATCTGGTTCCCAAATTCCACTTTTATACTACATGGCTCACATGTATCCTCAATACAGCGTTATTCATAAGTCCGTGAAATATTTTAAAAATTCGCAACAAATAAACTATGCAACGGAGCATGGCAATTCTTATGCCGATAGAGAATGAATCTCTCAAAGTCTTGTTGAAAGCCTCCATTGCCTGCTAATCCCAGAGATCTTCGCAACCGCATCACCGCTGTGGGGCTCTGACTAACCGTGATATGCTGACACGGGTGTGGGACGGAATGGAGTATCGCAAAGATGTCTGCCGTATCAGCAAAGGTGGGCACATTGAGCGTCTGTGAACTGTGTAAAGGAACTTTGTGAGTTTATCTCTATTTCAGTGTAATAAAGTTTGGTATCCGTTGCGTAGTTTATTTATTGCAAATATTCAAAATATTTCACGGATTTATGAATAACTCTGTATAAATTAAAAATTTTGCTCTAGTATAAACTTCTCAATATTAAATCAGAATGAAACTCTAATGCAGCAGTTCCAGTTAATTCCTGTCATATGCAGCATGTATTCCTCTACCAGAAGGAAGAGTGAGCTGTGCCTGGGAACCTTCAAAGCAGGAGAATGTACGTGTATATTGCATCTGCTAGGGGAACGAGGTTAGGCCATCATCAGGTAGTGACGTAGGCAGTTATGTCAGCATTAGGAAGTTACTAATGCCGATATTCATAGGACGGTGGGAAATTTCAACACATGCGGGACTTTCATCCTGTAAGGTTTCCTACAGAAGGCATGGTATACCCTTATTCTTACTGTCGATACACTTTATTTGTCGAACATCGGTCAGACGAATATCAGGCTTCGATGAGGAAAATGAATTTGTACAAGTTGTTAGGCAGGACATGCGCTCTGAGACTTGCCATAACGGTAGGCCTAGTTACGAACGGCCCAGTGTCACTGAAACTGAACGTCAACTGAACTAAGCCATGAAGGCGTATGGGGGAGTCAATGTATAATAGATCCATATTTTCTTGACCTCGGTACTGGCTGGAGGTGAGAGGTCAGTTTCACGCCTCGGCCGCCTTACCCCCGGGAAAAGAGCCCCAGGTACACATTGTATAGGAAGTTGGGTGGACCCCAGAGCCGGTCTGAACGACGTGGAGAAGAGAAAATTCTTCACCCTACCGGTACTCGAATTTCAACTCCTCGGTCGTCCAGCTCGTAGCCACTCGCTATACTGACTACGCTAACCCGGCTCATTAGCCGTCAGATTAGTGTAATATTAATTAATATAACAGTAGATTTGCATTATGTGAATTTGATATAGGAACCTTCTGATGAGAATTACGTTTATGATCCCATAGTAAGCTATACTCTTCCTCTGGGGTAAAGCGGTCGGGGAGTAAATCTGCTCTCTCAGTTCCTACTTGTATCGAAATCAAGAATGACGGAGCTATACTTACACTCCCTCATAGGTCTGCATGGAGTACTGCTTAATTAATTAAGCAGAGGGACAATTTTACCTGTTTTTAGTAGGCTATGCTTAAAAGTCTGCCCTCTGACCCCTCTGACCCCTCTGACTCTTGTCAGACTTGGGCCGCCCGCTTTCAATTACAATCGATCACTGGCTGTGGGCTGTCCAGCAAGGACAGGCGAAACTCCGTCCTCTGCAGAAGCGGGGACACACTAAATGCTTTGCTCTGACTGTATTGCAGATTGGGAAAGGGCGCGTTCATGTATTGCCATGGAAATTGGGACTTCCTGATCGCAGCGTTCCCATTGTTTCTTTGGTCCCTTCCACGCTCAATCCATTTGCAAGCCGCTGCCCCTCTCAGACCCCTTTTTCATGTGTGCTGGATGCAGAAAACAATGTGCCAGGAGCTGCTCGTTCGACATGGGAGGGCGTCTGGGCCAGTGTGGCTGGAACTCCAGTGGCAAACCCACCGTGTGTTGTTTTGCTGAAGTTCCTTTTATTGCTAGTGGGGTGGGACTAAGTCCCTTGTACTGCGGCCACTTCTGGCCTATTGTACCAGCCCCAGATGATAGGTGAGGGTGATTGTGGAGCAATTGGTGGAATGAAGATTGGCAGGGGAAACCGAAGTACTCGGAGAAAACCTGCCCTAGCGCCACTTTGTCCACCACAAATCCCACTTGACCAGACCCGGGATCGAATCCGGGCCGCCGTGGGGGAAAGCCAGCGACTAACCGCTTGAGCTATGGCGCGGCCTTTGTTGAAGTTACTCACAAATTCAACTTTCAAAATTGGAAATTAATTTATACTCCCTTGAATATTGCATATATACAAATAGTGTCAACTAGTTTTCTAGTTCAGATGCGAGAGCATATAAAAATTGAAAACAAACAGGAAATGTTCGCATGGTGCAACAAATTTTGTCCATTCGCTACTCTTAATTACATTAAAAACCGTAAGACTTTTGGGAAAAGTGAGAGATTAAAAATATGTGATTCATTCTGCTTTCCAATACTGTTTGGAACTGTTTGTCTCCTTCGTAGGTATTCAGCGTGCTGCAATCGAAATGCACGCAGAAAAAAGAGTAAAAGTGAAATTTTCGAGTATAAAATTTAATGAAAATCCGTCCAGGGTTTACCGACTCCTTGCGGGGGGGCCAGAAAGACATGGTGAAGCTAACAGGCGTAGTATTTGCAACTTTTCGTTCAGAATATATCAGAATACTGCAGTCTCCAATGATCTATGATATAAAGTGAAAGTAAAGCTATCCCTGTAACAGGCCGTGAAGGCCCATAGGGTTGTGAGACGTCGAGGCTCCCACATTATCTAGACAATCGGCTCAAAGACGGCGGTAAGGTTGTCAGTCTTACGCGCCGGCCGCGCTTTACTCCCCAGGAAAATTATTTAATTAATTCTTGGTACTCATTTCTGTTAGGGACTGAGTCAACCCCAGGGCCATAGTGCGGCCGGAAGGATTAGGTCAATTGAAAAAATCCAATGACCTCATCGGGACTTGAACCCGCGACTTTCCGGCTTGTAGCTTATGCCTCAACCAACTAAGCCACCGAGTGCCCCTCGATCTGTGATATAATGCAGGTTATATGCTCACCGAATAATGGAATCCATCTTACAAACTATTAGATTGTAGTAAGAAGATGCATACAGGCGTGAACGTAAGGAAAACACGAAATGTATTCTCATGTCCTGTCACCCACATGTAGGATATAATTGTAGTACAAGAATAAGCAATAAAGGATTCGATAATATGATGTGAAGTTGGAAAGTATTTGGAAACGAAAGTAATATATCAAAACTTAAGAAGCAATTGCAATTCAGAGCAGATTAAATTCGGAGGATATTTATTAACATTCAGTTTAAAATATTTGTCTCGCTGTCTACTACCTATGAACTTAGTTTAAAATATACACGTACAGTTCTGTTATGGGTGTCTGTTGGTTTCTCATATCCAGAGAACATATGTTCAGAGTTGTATAAATGGAGTGTTGAGGAGAATGTTTGGAGCCAAGAGGGAGGAAGGAAGATACAGGTAACTGTATGAATAATTTATACGCATCACTAAATATTGTTCAGGTAAAGGGAGGGGGCTTGTAGTAACCATGGAAAAGTACAGATACACTCCCATAAGTTTTGTCAGAGTGCCTGAATGAAAGAGACCACTTAGTAAATGTAGAATTAGATGGGAGGACACTATTACGGTGTTTGCTGCAGGGCAGTTTAAATACTGCAGCTGTGTACAACCATTAAGGGTTCTAAATGCCGGCTTCAGGGGTTAAATTCATACATATATATTTAGAGTAATTTTGTTTTTCATATTATTAAAAATTTAGCCCTTTGAAACAAGAAATAATAACTTAATTATATTTCGCTTTAAATTTTTTACTGAACTAAGAAATTAACGTCACTATATTATATTTTATTTGGCATAAATTCTGCTTCCATTCCTTCACAATCAGTGCCAGTAGAAGAGAATTTGAAAGACAAGAGCAGGGAAATTATGCAAACGCAAGTGAATTCACAACCAAATATTTGTTTGTTTAATTGCTGGAGCGGTTTGCACATCCCCCCACGTCTAACACCACCCAGTGCAACCCCTGAACCACTCACTCACACATACAGCAACCCGTTCTTTCGCCCCCGCCGTGTGTTTGCTCAGCGGAATGGGAAATCAGCTCAAGTCAAACACGTTTCTGCAACTGGAGTCACGGGTTCATGTTAGGATAGCCTACGGACGCTGCACCACAGTTGCGACAGATGTAACATTGTCATGCTCCGCTCCAATAGACTCAAGAGTTAGCATACAAAACGCTGTATCGGTGGATCCATCTCTGTAGCAGCTCTGCTCTAAGACACTGATTGAAATCAGTCCGCGTTCCTCAATACTAGGCCTTGGAAAATGAACAGAATTTTTTTCTTCCTTGGCACTACAGCCCAGTGGGCCTAGGCCTACCTCCATGAACTTCTCCCTTCACTTCGGTTTTTCTAGATCTTACACATTCGGTAGGACTCCTTGGGCGGGTGATCAGCTCGTCGCAAGGCCTCTACCTGTACACAAACATAGAAAAAAGCACACACACAAACTAAACATCCATGCCCTGAGTGGGATTCGAACCCACTATCCCGGTTTCCAAGCGAGCAAAGACAGTACCTCCCTTAGACCGCTCGGCTACCGTGACCGGCATGAACAGAAATGTTCCCTCTCATAATTGAACGCATGGAGAAACATGTTTGTAAGTTGGAATTATAGATATTTATTGTTTGGATAGGTCGGGACACGCGGTAGCGTAGCTTGTTCAGGCACTACGCTACAAGCCGGAAGAAAGCGGTTTCGATTTCCGATGAAGTGGATTTTTTTCAGTTGATCTAATCCTTCCAGCCGCACTATGGCCCTGGAGTCGAATCAGCCTTTAACAGAAATGAGTACCAGGTATATTCCTGGGGAGTAAAGGGCGACCGGAGCGTAAGGCTGACAATTTTACCGCCATCTGTGAACCGATTGTTTAAAGAAAATATGAGAACCTCGACGTTTCACAACAGTATGAGCCTCCACGGCCTGTTACAGGGCTTTAACCTTTTATTACTTGGACAGGACACTACAGCCTGTGTACAGATGTACTACGCGTTAGAGTTTACAACTAGTCTCAGCCTTAGCCGTCACCAGGTACTGTTCATTCATCTTTCACTTACCTTCTGTTTTTGCTACAATATTAAAACAAAAGTAATGGTATCCCTGTAACAGGCCGTTGAGGCCCATAAGGTTGTGAAATGTTGAGGTTCCCACATTTTCTAGACAATCGGCTCATAGATGGCGCTGAGGTTGTCAGCCCTACGCAACGGCCGCCCTTTACCACCAAGAACATTCCAAGAATATTGCCGGTATTCCAATTATACTTGGAGAAAAGTACAAGTTATGAAGCTCCTCATTATAATCTTAGTAAACAATAATATCTTTTTAATGCTAAAACATCTTAGTGTTTACAGTCGTCAGAACTTTTAAAATCTCACATAGTTCATTTATGTATGGTTTATTTAACGACGTTGTCAGTAGCTCATACTATGTAGCCTAGGCTGCACGATCAATGGGTCGGAGTTCAAGTACCGGTGGGGCAAGGTTTTCACTTCTCCATGCCATGGAAACCGGCTCTCGGGTACACCCAACCTCCTATCGAATAGGTACAGGGGCCACTTTCTCCGGTGGTAAAGTGGCCGGGGCGTGAAGCTGACCACTCACCTCCAGCTAGTGCCGAGGTCAAAAATACGTGGATCTATACGGCCACTCCCCCATACGCATTCATGGCGCAATGCTTAATTGGTTAAGCACGGGGAAAACTTTACCTTTATTTAACACCGATCGCAGTAGCTTGCACTACATAGGCTCGACTGACAGGACGGTCGGAGCATAATCGGAAGGTACACGGAAGGAAGCAGTGATATAATTTGATGTACCATCCGGCATCAGTAATTGGTGACAGCCATAAAAGGCCTCAGCCAGATTGGCTGGTGGGCGGGTCGAGGTCGCATCCCGGGACCTCTCGAATACGAAACAGGACAGCTATCCACTCGACTGTAACGTCTGGTGTCACAATGAGGTTAAATGTAAGCTGGGCGAGATTCGAACCGAATATCTCCAGAATACAAAGTAGGACGTTACCGCTACACTAACCTGCTTGGTAACTCAATTATTCGATGCGCTATCAACTCGATAGGCAACACATGACCCGAGGCGTTTCGAATCAAGATTGATTCGAAGGTTAATTAACCATATCATATTAACTCATGTAAAGAAACACGTGAGCAGAGTTCTGTAATATCGACCCTGTTTGCTGAATGTAATTGGTGCTATTCAAAGCAGGCCGTACAATCAGGTCTACCAAATACACCCTCTATAGAGTCTGTGACAGGAATGAAAGCTGTTAGCTTTTCTACTCGTCTCAGGAAAACTGGAGCACCAATAGCATAGTATACTCCCCTTCAGAACACAGCTCCAGGGGTAGTTTCTAAGGACGTCTCATGAAATGTACATTGCTATGCTATATACACATATCTCCTTGTCACTATTAAATCCATATGTACGATAAATCCAGCAAAAAGTTGCCTCGGGACTTGGAGGGAAGATCTCCAATAAAGTGGCACAAGAAATGAGAAATGCAGAACAAATTCTGGCACAGAAGTCAAAGCTGAAATAAGATATTCAACGAGGACATCTTGTAGGAAATATACAAACATATACAAAGGAACTGAATTTCTTGATATTTTTATTGGCGGACACATTAGCGCCGCAGCTGTGTTTGAGTTTCTCAAAACAGTTAAGGCCTCGCCATAGCTCAAGCGGTTAGTCGCTGGCTTCCCACCTCGGCGGCCCGGGTTGAAACCCGCGTCTGGTTAAGTAGGATTTGTGGTGGACAAAGTGACGCTAGGGCGGGTTTTTTCCGAGTACTTCGGTTTTCCCCGACAATCTTCATTCCACCAAATTCTCCATCACCATAAACACCCGGGGCCAATCAGTGGCAGCCGTGCCGAGTGGACCCCGTTGGACTCCACGCCCCACTAAGTGAAAATTCTCAAAATAGTTGCTAAGAAAAGGATTGTCTTGTTGGACGTGAAGCAGTGTAGTCTCGTAGAAATTTACGGACGTTTCGGATAACTGTTCATCTTCAAGTTTTAAGAACTGTTAAGCAAAACCAGCGCAGAAAGCTGAATAAAATAGTTGCTTGTTTCTTGCTCGTTGTTTACTTAGCATAACTTTGACCCTGAAGAAAGAAGCCGTACTTTTCTCCGAAATTTAGGTGAGTCACTACCGGACTACACGGTGTTACATCCTAGCAGATACTACTCTTAATAGATGCTTATTATTCATTGGAAATAAAAATATATATCCTTAATTTTTTAGGGAAATACTGTTTTTTGCCACAAAATATAGTAGCCAGATTTTTTAAGGAATAGGACCCATTCGAGAAATTCAATGAGCAGGAAGAAGGAAAGTTGTAAACTATAGAACTATCTAAAAATATACACTAACTAATGAGAGAGCCTGGATAAAACCCTTTCCGGCGCAGTCTCTTGTTTTAAATCATAGACGAAGACTAACGGATTCATGAACTCTGTTCTGCTTGCCGAAAGGTCCGCAAACCCGGCAACTACATAATCAGTATCGAGTAAAGAATACAAAACTTCTCCAGCATTACCAAGTAAGTTATGGAAGTTTATCAGGAGATTCGTCCTTCAAACCAAGCTGAATACTATAACCGGGCATACCGCCAGTTTTAATACAAAAAAAATCATTCTACCCTTAGAACGTATTTAAGTGTTTTATATATTGCTCAGAAGAAACGGCATTAATTGAAACGTCCTTTTAACCGAGACAGTGTGCTCTCTATTTCAGAGGAAATACAATTTTATATACTACACATGAGCAGATAAGTCGGTATAGCGACTAGCTCCTGGTTGGATGACCGAGGGGTTGGGGTCAAGAATATTCACTTCTCCACATCATTCAGACCGGCTCTGTCGTCTGCCCAACCTCTTATCCAATGGGTACCGTGGGCTCTTTCCCGGGGGTAAAGTGGCCGGGCCGTGAAGCTGACCATTCACCTCCAACTAGTGCCGAGGTCAAGAAAATGTGAATCTATACATCAACTCCCCTATACACTTTCATGGTGTAGTGCTTACTCAGTTAAGTACAGGGACAGCTTCAGCTTTACCTTACACATGAACAGACCTACATAAATTTATGGCTTCAAAGGACTTATTGTAAGGATAATTATTGTAACAAAATCCGAGGACCCCGGGGATCCGAATTTAATATTCAGCACTCTAAGAGACAACTCAGTAAATTGAATGGAATGGTCATTGAATCGTTTCGATAGTTAGTTTAAAGTTCATATAGTTAAATATTTATTAGTTTTAAAAATTAATAAAATATTCTTTGACATGCGAAAGTATTTAATACAAAAATATTTGCAACTTTTATTTTATATAATTAGTTTATGAATTTCAAAACGTGGGTGCAATGCAGTGCAGTAAATTTTACAATAGTGTCCTATTTAATTAGATTATAAAACAAAGTGATGTGAAAACTTCGATTTGCTTAATTAAATGTACTGTGTTTTTGTAGTAAACCAATAGGAGATGGGCGTAATTATGTAATTAATTTATTTATAGCATATTTGGTTGTAGCACGAATGCTGTAGGAATATATATTTAAACCCACGTCCATGTTTATGAATGTATACAAAATATGCACAGTGGACTCTTTGACTTACCACCCATAATTTCTTTGCAAGGCCAGAGAGTTGGTATAACAACCTGCAAACTGACCGATTACACTCGCGTACAAGAGTAAAATGTAAAGTTATTCCGGGACTTAATTAATTAAGAACTACTCCATGAATACGTATGGGAAAGCGGAGGTACAGCTCCACCAAACTTGACCTCCGCTCTACATGGAGTTGGTCAGTTTTCTGAACCTGCCACTCTACCCCCAAGGACAGAGCCACCGGGACCCACTGTGAAGGAGGCTGAGTTCGTTCCAGAGCCGGTCTGGAAACTGTGGAGCAAAGAAAAATTCTTGCTCCTTCCTGTAATCGAACCCCGGTCGTCCAGCCTAGTCACTATACCGACTGAGCTATCCCGCCTCTCATACAAAGGTATATGGTAACATGAAAGATGACTAAATTTTTTATGAATTTCGACAAATTAATTTCAAATCGAGATACAAGAATCCGCATCGTTTCACCGTTTTGTGTATGTATGGCACTTTGAAACAAAATAATTTTTGTCCCTTTAAATATTTTTTCAAATATACCTATAAATTTGATAATAATTATGTGAGAATATGAAGATTTGTTAGTGAATAAAAGGATATTGTTACGTGTTCCCTAGGTAACGCGATAAGAGACAGAGGGTTTCGGATTAGACGAATTTTTCTGGACAATTATTTGTTTACAGTCACAAATATATTCACTCTCGGTAACGCCTCTCACGTTCCCCCTTCAATGGTTATACTCTTGCACCGCTCTTCGCGGTGGAGCCTTCGTTCTTGGGTCTCCCCTTACCGCTCGTTGAATCTTCTCGAACAGTGTTCGCTGCTCCCTATATAGGCTCGGCACGGACCACCCATAGAAAACACATTGCTGCTCAAGCAACTGATATCATGTATTGTTGTCAGGCGTATCTATCCAGGAACTGCCTACCAATGGACTCCCTATTGTTGCGCAATCATTGCTGTGGGAACTCAATAATTCGGTCTCTGTCGCTTAAGCACTTCCCTAGGAAATTGTCTGTTTATGTTTCGTTGCCTAGGGATTGCTAGCGGTTGACGAGCAATGGGCGTTCTACAGTCCAGCCTTCCTGGCGGAATGCCACAATATTCTAATTTATATGAAAGAATTACTTAAAATTCCTGTGTCTTTGTGCAAGAACTGGAGGAGAGGAACTGTGCACATTACAACTGAGCGACCGTTACTCTGTGACGTGTACCGAGTCTAGTTAAAGCAGCCTATTTCCAACTGCGGTATAGCGACTGGCTACGGGCTGGATAACCGACGAGCCAGAGTTCGAGTCCCAGTAAGGCCAAGAATTTTCAGTTCTCCATGTAGTTCAGACCGGCTCTGGGGCCCACAAATTCTCCTATTCAGTGGGTATAAGGAGTTGTTTTCCGGAGGTAAAGAGACCGCAGCGTGAAGATGACCACTCACCTCCAACTAATGCCGAGGTCAAGAAAATGTGGATCTATACATCCACTCCACCACACGCCTTCATGGCGTAGTGCTTAATTAGTTACTTTAAGCTATTAGCTTAACCCTTAAAGTACAGTGACAAGTCTATGTACCAATTATTCTAACTTAAATTAACTTTGCATTTCCTTTAACAAATTGTATGCATTGTTTAATGTTATTTGGGAATAAACAGCGATTACTTCCAAAAAAAGAAAACATTAACCGTTTGTCTTTGTGATGGAAATGCAAGGTTCCTTAGAAGTAAATAAAAATTTTTAAAAGCTATTTTAGATTAATTTCATGGTACAGAGTATAATTATTGTGCTTTACAGAGTTAAAATTATTGTGAAATTACCCCCGTAAAAGAAGGAATGTTTCAATGATATTATTACAATAAAATTGAACATAATTATTGAAACGTGTAGCCCAAAATAGAGCAGCCAACTGATTTTATATTTTATGTTAACACTCGTATGACAATTATCATTGGAAATAATAGTACATTTTTCACAATAAAAATTATGAGGGAGAATGATTTTGATTTTTGTTATACAAACTACGTAGGCGAGTCAAATGAAAACATTAAATATTTTTTTGAGTATTATTTACTGTGCACAAGTGGTACAAAGCTGTATCACTTTTCAACATAATCTCCCCCACCCTCAATGCAAGTCCTCCAGCGCTTACAAAGTGCATGAATTCCTTTAGAAAAGAAATTCTTTAGGTAGTCCGCGCAACCGCTCATGCACCGCGTGGCGTACCTCTTCATCAGAACGGAACGTCTTTGCTCCCATTGCTTCTTTGAGTGGTCCCAACATATGGAAATCACTTGGGGCAAGGTCTTGTGAGTATGCCGGATGAAGAAGACACTCAAAATGCAGGTCATTGATTGTCGCAACTGTTGTACGGACAGTATGGGGCCTTGCATTGTCATGTTGCAAAAGGATACCTGTGGACAGCAATCCACGTCGCTTTGATTGGATTGCAGGCCGAAGATGATATTTTAGGAGATCTGAGTATGATGCACTGATGACAGTGGTCCCTCTAGGTGTGTAGTGCTCCAAGATGTCTTTTTTGTCCCAAAAGAGAGTCAGCATAACCTTCCTTGCTGATGGTTGTGTTCGAAACTTCTTTGGTTTTGGAGATGAGGAATGGCGCCTTTCCTTGCTCGCTCTCTTCGTTTCCGGTTGGTGGAAGTGAACCAAGGTTTCGTCCCCAGTAACGATTCTTGCAAGGAAGTCATCACCTTCTCGTTCAAAGTGCCGCAGAAGTTCTTCACAAGCATCAATACGTCGGTGTTTCAATTCAGGAGTCAGCTGCCGTGGCACCCATCTTGCAGACACTTTGTGAAACTGGAGCACATCGTGCACAGTGTGGTGTGCTGAACCATGACTAATGTTTAAACTTGCTGCAATTTCATTCAGTGTCACTCCGCAGTTTTCCCTCACCATGGCTTCAACTGCCGTAGTGTTCTCTGGAGTCACAACTCGATGTGCCTGACCCAGACGAGGAGCATCTTCCACTGAAGTCACACCATTTGTAAACTTCCTACTCCATTCATACACTTGCTGCTGTGACAGACATGCATCACCATACTGAAACTTCACTCTTTGATAAATTTCTATAGGTTTCACACCTTCACTACACAAAAACCGAATAACAGAACGCTGTTCTTCCCTGGTGCAAGTCTCAAGTGGGGCAGTCATCTTATACTGGTGCTGTGACGGTGTTCGTGCATCTGCACTATGCTGCAACCTACAGGCCATTCTGCACGCTGTTTGTAGCAGTCTTACCAACTTACAGGACAATCGCTCGAAATTTAGATTTTTTATTACAAATTTAAGGATTTCACTTGACTCACTCTCGTATTATAACTGTATTTTTATGCTTGCGTAATTTATATTTAAATCAGATGAAGGTGTTAATGAGGACATTTTTGCCTTCTTCCCACCCCCAAAACAATATCTTCATTTCTGTGGGAAAAGTGAAGACAAATTCTGACCAGGGGATTCAGAGCAGTGGTCCCATTTCTACAGGCCCCAAAATCAAGAGGAATGAAGAGCGAAGAGTTAGGGGGGGGGTATTTTAAATTAGTACTAATGTTACTAGCCAGGAGGGACCCAGGAAGAACTATGACCAGAGACACTGGATTCGATCCAAGGTCCTTGTTAATGTAAATCAGACGTGCTTTACGGCCAACCCAATTTGCAAAACGAACATTATTGTCAAAGGTAACTTACGTGTTATTGAGAGCCATTTCGAAGTCTCTTCAGGCGCTGAATTGAAGTTGGCCTGAGCAGAAATCTATCAGACATTTACAGAGACAGTCAGACGGCTAGTAGATCACCCAGGTCGCTGAAAAGTACTCCATGTCTCATCAGAATGCAGATTCAACTTTATAATGAGGCAAAAGTACCTAGCGCTCATGCCCAAAGTGGCCTCGCCATAGCTCAAGCGTTTAGTCGCTCGTTTCTCACCGCGGTAGCCCGGGTTCGATCCCGGGTCTGGTGAAATGGGTTCTGTGGTGAACGAAATGGCGCTGGGGCGGGTTTTCTCAGAGGACTTTGGTTTCCCCTGCCAATCTTCATTGCATCAAATTATTCATCATCACAATCACCCAGGGCAGGCTATAATAGGTCAATTAGTGGCCGCCGTGCCGAGTGGACACACTTGGACTCCACCCCCCCCCCACTAAACGAATTAAAAAAATTGTCCCTGTACTTAACTAATTAAGCACTACGCCACGAAGGCGTATGGGGAAGTGGATGTATAGATCCACATTTTCTTCACCTCGGCACTACTTGGAGGTGAGTGGTTTGCTTCACGCACCGGCCGTTTTAGCCTCGGGATAGATCCCTCAGTACCCATTAGATAGGAGGCTGGAGGGCACCAAAGCCAATCTAGACGGTGTGCAGAAAATTCTTGACCCTACCGGGTCTCGAATTCTGACCCCTCGATCGTCCAGGCGGTAGCCAGTCGCTATACCGACTGCGATATCCCTGCTACCGTGGCAAGCGGTAGCGTAGTTGGTTGAGGCACTATGCTACAAACCGGAAGGTCGCGGGTTGGATTCCCGACTTAATCCTTCCAGCCACACTATGTCCCTGGGGTCGACTTAGCCTATAACAGAAATGAGTACCAGGAATCTTCCTGGGTAAAGAGCGGCCGGCTAGTAAGGGTGACAACCTCACCACCATCTGAGAACTATCCTGTAAGTCCATTGGCGCGCTGGCTGGACCTACAGAAAACAGATGTCACCTGATTGCTAAGCACTATTGTGTGACATCATCGATCATGCGTAAGCTGCACGGACACAGAGAAAACACTGCACCAGTATTGTTTGCCGTGTGTGTTGCGGACGTTGCCTAGTAATGCATTTAAATGCCACAGTATTAAAACGTGTTTAAATAATTAGTGTATGATTGTGTCGAATGGAGTTATCTTTCTCAGGACTAGATCGAGCAGCAAGGTTTCGGAAAAGTTTCTGATAAATGGAGCCATTTCCGTAACTCGTCTCCTGAAGAGAAAATTCGCTGACTGTTACAAATGTGCGGCGTTAGAAACAGATTCATGTGACAAAAAAACTGCATGATACTGGAACATATCTTTAAAGCGAGAGATCGATAGTGGGTCGACAGCTTACCACGTGACTCGTGGTATGTACTTTTCACTGTACGGCGCGAGAGGTTACCTTGAAACTTGCTAACATCTCCCTTGTGAGTTTAGCGCGTGTCAAAATAGTTGTACACTTCCATACGCCTATTGAAAACAAGCAACTAAGAGTGCAAAACCCGCCAGATGTCTCTCGTGTATACGTGCGGGACAATCTCTGTCGAGATGGGGCCAACCCTTTGGATGAGAAGGGTTCCAGAGGGGTTGTTACAATCAGAAATTTAGAGCGCCCTCAATTAGGGGTTCACATGTAAGGGGGCTCATACACGTACGAGTCCGGTTGGCGAGGCCGACACGGCTCGAGTTCCAATGAGCCAGACTCGTCCGTGTGTGGGTCGCCACGCTCATATGTGTGTGGGGAAATTAATCAGAGCCCGGCTCCTCGCCGAGCCACACTCGTACGTGTATGGACCGCGGCTTGAGGTGAGGGCCAGCTCGGTAAAATCTGAACATATATGAACAGGAAATCAATAGCAGATTGAACTCTGGGAAGGCTTGTTGAGCTCTCCCTAAAACAAATTTCAGGCTGCGTATCACCATCGGACAGTGGCATATGTCGTCACACCATTATTTGAGATTTGCAAGATCCTATTTTCAGGACACGATAGGAGCTAGAATCGCCATGCCTTCCTCCTCGCGGTTGCCTGCGTAAAGAATGACGTACCCCTGAAGATTATGCAGACAGACTGCTAGTAAGCAGGTTCACATGTAAAAACACACAAATATCAAATATATTATCACATATAGGGGGGTACGAGTGACGAAATTAACGGGTTCTAGTCCGGATGATTGGATTTATTGGCATTTCGGTTACAATCTCTCTCAATTGCAAGCATTAGAATGCTATCGCTAAATTATACAATTTGCAGTTCACCGCTACACATGTACTATGGTCCTCAGTCTTCACTAGTCATCTCCTGGTAACGAAATTAAAACAGTCTCACTTTGACTAAAAATCATCTAATTACACACTGTCTTCATAGGCTGACTTCTAATTCTTCAACTACGAATTTCTCCTACCGGTAATTGAACTTGTAGCGCCGATTATCTTCAAGATAACTGCTCTGCACGGACTCCACGGAAAACACGCTTTTCTATTGTTAAGGATGCGTGTTTGCAGCTTCTTTGTGTACCAATAGACGTCCAATTGTTCCGCGCGTTTCCTTCTGCGGGAAAAGTGTTCACACAACCGTTGCTTAGCAATGGGTATACACAAAATGGGTCCACAAAATGTATACACATTTCATTAGAGGTGTTCTGCGGACACAACCATAAATTTGAACCGAAATGAAATGTGTGGTGTGTAGTGCGATATTCTCTCAGAAGACGATGCTAGTCACGTGAATGTCAGAGCAACCTTATCAAATGGCAGGACAGTCAAACAATGAAAGGATGTGTGAACAAGTTGGGGGCTCTTTTGAAGAATGACATGTTTGCTTATTCTTTATACGGGCGTGAAATTTTAACTCTCACAACAGAGGAAAAAATAGAAATGAGTGTGCATGGGAAGGAGGTGCTGAGGGCAAGATTTGAACCTCAGAGGAGCAAAATGACATGAAGACTAAGGAAACTCCACAGTGAGGAACTACAAAATTTGTAGCCTTCGCCAGGTATCAGTAAGGTGATCAGACCAAAGAGAATAATATTGTTGAGGCAATTAGCACGTATTTCGGACATGATAAGGCCATATGGAATTGTAGGTAGAATGCCTGAAGAGAACTAAATACGAGTGTTTATGAGATGGAAGGGTAGGTGGGTGGACAATACAGAAATGGATCTTAAGAAATAGAACGTTGAGGCAGTGGGCTGCATTCATCCGAGTTAGGACTGGGAACACTGGCGAGCGCCTATGAACACGATAATGAACTTTCGGAGTGAGCTAGGTGAGGTTAGCTACTAGCCCCTGGAAGATTCTGCTGTAGGGAGTTGGTTATGTTAATGTGACACGGACATTTAATTAAAATTGAGCCTTACGTGGACTGAGGGTGCTTGGAACAGGGTGCAAAGGAGAATAGTTGGCCCGAAGAAGGACAATAGGAGGCTGAAGAAACATGATGAGGAACTTTATAGCTTGCCCTTTGCGCCAGATACGTAATTATAATGTCCTAGACACGGAGGAGGAGATGGGAAAAGCACGCAGCACGCATAGTGCAGAAGAGGAATGCATATAGGATTTTAGTGGGAAAACCGGAAGAAAAGAGACTATTAGGAAGACCTAGAAGTAAGTGGGAGAGGATAATATTGTCATGTGATTCTGTGACTATAGACAGGGTTTTGATCGGTAACTGGATTTACTGAACTCTTACAGATCCTTAACTACAAGTAATTATAACCGTTTCACTAATTTACACTTCACTAGAGCACAGAGTTGAGTTTCCTCTTCCTACTGTGTCTTCACGAGTAGCGGCTCCCAACTGCGCATCTTCCCCTTCCTCTTGGTTCCCGAACTGTCCCCGGCCTCAGCTACAGCAACTCACGACTACCTACCTGGCTAACTCCACTCTAGACTTCTCCTGCCTATAACTTCTCCACACGGATCGCACAGAAAACACCGTTCCTCTGTTGCTGTGTCATTGTTCCCTTTGTTTCTTCTTTTGGTTCCTATTAGTATTGTATCTAATTGTTACGGTGGAAACATGTTTGTTTGCAGCTACGGCTGTGATATATTTGCTAATTCCGCGATCGTTGCTTATCAACGGGTCTACATACCACAATATTAAGATTAGTCTTAAAGAAATATGATGGGTTGGTGTGGACTGCATTAATTTGTCTCAGGACAGGGACCAGTGGGGGTTGTTGTGAATACCGTAACAAAACTTCGGGTTCCATAGAATGTTGGGAAATTCTTGAGTAGCTGAGCGACCGTTGGCTTCTCGAAGACTCAGCTCCATAGAGCCTTACACCCACTCCTCAGTCACGCTTAGAATGACTTCGACCTTTACTACACGCCTAACAATTATATCTCCTTTGAGCATAACCCTTCTTCAGACGCGCATATTTCCTCAGCCAGTCAAGAAATGCCTCACCTCAAATGATGCAAGATGCCTTATTGCTTTGCATACAAGAACTCGCCTCTGGCCTCTATCCTGAACCAGATATATTTAGCTCATACCCTCACGTCCAACCTCTTTAAGAGAAAATTTAATATTCCTCTCATTTGTGCCTAGCTTTAGTCTTCAAGTGTACATATTAATATTCTGTACGTATTTTTCATTTTCCTTGTGCGTGCTGCGTGTCCCACCGACTTCATCTTTCTCATCTGATCAACTTAATAACATATGGCGAAGAGCACAGATCAGAAAACATCTCGTTGTTGAGTATATTTCGTATAAATTTGTAAGGAAACTTAATGCTATTAAGCAACACAGTAAACTGTGCTTGTATTAAAGGTTTCGCTAACGCGTCTCAGAAGGTAGGCAGTGAACGCCCGGTGCGGTTTGTGTTCTACTTGTCCCAAGACTGCACCCACTACTAGAGCTGGGGTTTGTCTCGAGCGGTGGTCCAGATGGCGCCAGGGGTGAAACATAAAGGGAGATCGTAGTCTTTTTCTACTGCCACATCCGCCATACAACACGCATACCGCTTCTACCAGATGCAAGGAAAGTCACAGAACAGCGGGGTGGTGTGTTCTGCTGTTTCACGCTCTGCAGTTATATATATATTTTTTGGAGAATGGGAGACTTCCCGAAACGTCTGATATTAAATTTCATATTGACTTACACGGCCGATAGCCCCAGAAGACTTAATGTAAATGTTTATAGATGCATTCTAAATTTATTTAACAAAGTCTGTGGTAGTGTAGTCTGGCTTCGAACACCGGATACGCACTGGCACATGCAAATGGTTATAAGACACCCGGATATGACCAGGTCCGCTTTATGTCGCAGCAGCGGAAGCTACACGAAGGTGTAGCAGAAAATTCCTATTAAGGACGACTTTCCGGCCGCGCCATAGCTCAAGCGGTTAGTAGCTGGCTTCCCACCGGCGGCCCGGGTTCAAACCTGGGTCTGGTCGAATGGGATTTGTGGTGGACAAAGTGGCGCTGGGGTAGGTTTTCTCCGAGTACTTCGGTTTCCCCTGCCAACCTTCATTCCACCAATTGCTCCACAATCACCCTCACCTATCATCTGGGGCTGGTACAATAGGACAGAAGTGGCCGCAGTACGAGGGACTAACACCGCTCTTTTCCAACCCGCCTTTGCTTGTATCGGCGCAGTCGGAATGGTGCTATCCCTGCTACACCTGTTTCTACCTTAGGACAGTGTATGATGGCCACTGCAAGTTGTCCTCACAGATCAAACTAAGGAAGATCGGTATAGGTACGGGAAACTAGCTGGGTCGGTTCGCATGAGTCTCAGGGTAGCGATGCCGCAGAAAGCGTTTTTCTGAGAGTTGAGCCAATTGACGTTTATTTACCTGCTAATTCACCACACTGTTAAATTAATGTATTCTTACGTTACAGCGTTATTATCGGCAAGCTATATCTCGAAGCGTGCAAGGTCACGTCCGTTCAGTTCGGAATATTGTGAAAGTCTCATTTTTGTGGAATGGGTTGCACACCCCACGCTGGGAATTCGAAAGATGGTGTTGACATATACATTTCATCCCATCTTCCGTGGGAAGCTTGAACGAGGCAACCCAATCATACTGGCCCTCATTCACAGGCAATTGTAACAAGCTCTGACCTGTCCTTTTAGGCGCGTCCGGTTCCCTGTACCCGAGCTAAATTTATGACTGATCGTAAATGTTATAACTCCGGACTTCTTGTTTCTGCCAAAATCTAGGAATTTCAACATAAACACCGTATTTCAAGTCCCAGACAATGAAATACGATATTAAAGATCACGATACATTTCCAGTAATATCGAAACATAAGACTTTTGAAATTAAAATTACCGAGAATTAATTAGAAATAAATTTCATGGTCATCTATAATCATCCAAATAAATGAGGGCTCAGAATGATCAGCGTCAGGACTTAGTCCCACCCCACTAGCAATAAAAAAAATAAGGATGGCTTTCGGATTAGCTGGTCACGTTCTTCTCAGAGTTTATCAAGATAATCTCGTTTATGCATAATATGACTCGCTTGTGGGATGCACCGGCTTTACATGTCCGACTAATCACAATTCACATTTTCCATCAAAATTAACAATCAAATTGTTAAAAGCATTTGGGTACACGTGGATCCAATTACAGATTTTTGTTCCAACTGAGTTATCAGCAATTTCCACCTACCGATTTAATTTAAATTGATTTTCTTCGTGGCGCAGTCAGTTCTATCAGTTCCAGTTCTATTGGTTCTTCTGATACCAGTTCTAGACTTCACCTGTGACTTGCGCTTCAATTGGTGCTTCTACTACGTCTTGCAATTGCAGTTCTACGACCAGTTCCACTAGCACTTGTAAGTTCAGTAAGTGTGGCAAGCTGTGGCAGTTTCAGAAACTGAACGCTAGAGCACGCTGATTGCATGTGTCCTACTGTTGTTCCCCGAGTGCCTGTGGACTTAACAAATTGATCACGTGACTACCAAGTAAGAATCGAACTGTTAGCCGCTACTTTAATTCACTTTGTCCTGGTCTGTGCAATGCCTTGACCTACAGGCAGTTCATCCTGAGATATAGCTATGCTTTATCCAAATCATTAATCACCCTACTGAGAAACGACCGTGGATACAGGAAGGCTGGGGCTTGAGCGGTCAACTACAGAAAGTGTGGCGTCCAATGCGGTCGCCTACAAGTTGTTTCACACGTAAAGGAACAAGAATTCTGAGAGAAAATTGCCTACTTTCCTTGGGGGGAAAGGCATACGAGTATACTCGTAAAACGACGCGTCAAACAATTCTATTGTCGCATGTCTATTCGTTGTCGCGATAACATCTTTACTGAGCCGTTGCCTAGCAACGATATGAGGATAAACATAAAGGTAAACTAATGGGATAGTTTCATGAAGTGCGCCTTTGAGATGCGCTCAGATACCATGATAACATAACAAGTTTCATAAAGACTGGTTAAGTTGTTCAGAAGTTGACAGGGGGATACACAGATGCACAGACAGCATGATGATCGCATAGGCCTATTTTTATTCTTTAAAAATAAGAAAATTATGCTAAAAATGGTTTGTAAGAATATGTTTGATTTGACGGAAAAGTCAATATTAAAGGATGCAGCAATGCCCCGTTCTCGAGACAGAAGTAGTGATATTTCAGATTCGTAATGGGGAGGCGTCCTGTTCGAACTGCAGCCGGATCCCCGGTTATTGTGACTAAAGTTTTACGTCCACTTTATCAACAAATGACAGAAGAATGCATCAAATTTGGTCACTATCGGCTGCTTCAACATAATTTTCAGTTACTAATCATTATAATTAAATCATTGGCCGCCTCTGTGGTCTAGTGGTCAGAGTTCCCGGCTACGGATCCAGAGGTCCCGGGTCCGATTCCCGGAGCTACCAGATTTTCTGAGAAGTAGTGGGTCTGGAACGGGGTCCACTCAGCCTTGTAAGGATAATGGAGGAGCTCCTTGAATGAACAAGTAGCGGCTCCGGTTTAGAAAACCGAGATTAACGGCTGTGAGAATCCGTTGCGCTGACCATGTAACACCCTCTATCCGCAAAGTTGACACTAACTTCGTCGACAAACAACGGGCGCTCGGTCGGTATAGTTCGCTTGCGGACTACAGGCCACGGCGTTCTTTTAGTATGTTTAAATTTACAGGCAATGAAAAAACCTTGCAACTGTCCTTAATGTTTTACCATCTCCTTCCTGCTTTCACTTCACCGGAAGCAACGTTATCATTTCACGTGAGAACAAAGTAAGCACGTGTGAGCGACTTCCCCTTCTACCGAGGAGTGCAGCAAAGTTGCATGTCACATAGACTCTAAGGTAAATGTAAAAGGTAGAGCTATCCCTGTAACAGGCCTTGAAGGCCCATAGGGTTGTGAGACGTAGTAGTTCCCAAATGTTCTCTAGACAATTGGCTCACAGATGACGGTGAGGTTGTCAGCCTTACTCTCCGGCCGCTCTTTACACCCCAAGCAGTTTCCTGGTACTGATTTCTGTTAGAGGCTGAGTCGACCCAAGGGCCATAGTGCGACGACCTCGTCGGGAATCGAACCTACGATTTTTCGGCTTGTAACACAGTGCATCAACCGACTACACCAGTGCGTTCACCCTATATACTATTAGGTATCGTAAAATAGTTACGAAAAAACCACATCAATAGAAGAAATATTCGAAAAATGAAAAGAAGAACTATTTAAAGCACAATTATGTGCGGCCTCCTTTTGCTAGTCACATACTGCGTGTTGCCAGAGAGTGCAGTCACGGGTTTCGTTTGATTAGCAAATAAACAGCGATTATGTCCCTAACCGAAATTATCTATGTAATGGAGATGAAATACTTCCTGTGAGGTTGAAATACATTTTTTAAATACTATTTTGGCCTTTTCACAATACAAAGGGTTAATATTTACCCTTTCATGCGTACCAGAGCCTACATATTGCGCCTATAAACTCTTAAATAATATATTTTGTTAATTCACAGTGTAAATGCTTGAGAAATATATATCTGAATTAATGAAATTATTCTCTTTAATAATAATTACTGGAGTTGGACCTATGTACACTTAGTTAACGATAGCAACTCTTTAAAACTGAATGATTCTAAATGTACCACCAACTTAAAATTTCTAAAATTTTGTATTCTACCCGCAGAGTCTGAGTTTCGTGTGGTTCTCGAAATAAGAAGCGAATTTTTCCTTAAACAGCATTAGCCGGTTGGTCTTTGTAGTGAAGGCATAACGTGTTTCTTGCGAGGCACGAACTGAATATTAATATTGTCACGCGTATGAGTGACCATCGACTGGGTTTGGATTGATAACTCGATTTATTCACCACTTACACATTACTACACTTTATAGCTCAATGTCACACAAGCTAAGTCTCTTCCAGACAACAGTGTCTTCACTAACAATTGCCTAGTAACGGCTCCCAACAATGGCTATTCCTCTGCTTCCGGGCTCAAGTCCTCTCTGAATGGCGGCTTCAAACTGACTTCAAAGTCAAAGTCAAAGTCACAGTTACGGACCATCAAAATAACACCTTTTCCAACAGTACCTCTATTGTTTTATGTTGATGTTGGTGTGGAGATATTGTTCAAATCGTCTGCGTGGGAACGTGTTTTGTTGCGAAGTGCCTTACCCAGTAACGGCTCTGGTATACTTGCTTATTTTGGGGTTGCCTAGTAACGGCTCTACACTCTACATTATACTTTTTAGAAAACATAAATTTTGGGAGGGTTACAAAACGGTTTTAAAACTATGGTACAGCTGACGGTAAGAACACAGGTAAAATTAAAGAATGACTGCGCTGACGAGGGCCACAGAAACTGTAAACGACAGACCCGTCCTTTTGTCAGAGAAAGCACCCCACATCAACAAACACGGAACTGACAGTAATCTAGTTGTAAGCTCCAAACGGGTGCTTTATTCCAAGAAAGACTGGCCTACTGACCGTCGGTCATGTGACATAAGACTCGATTCGACAACGGCCATTACTAGGCGGCGGCCAGTATACAACAACAGAGAAGCGGTGTTTTCTGCCCAGTCCATGTCGAAATGTTATCTTAAGGCCAGTTAACTGTTGCAGGGATTTATTGAGATCACCACTGGGGTTCAATTGTTGTGAGCTGCTGCTGTGAGAAGCTCGTAGCTGAGGCCGGGGACAGTTTGAGAAAGCAGAGGGAGGTGAGCTTCCCAGCTGATATCAAGCTAGTATCTTACTCTACTCATTTTTCGACCCTAAAGATAGAGGCGATATGTTCCTCCGGAACGTCGTTGACTTTCAACGGACTACACAGCGTCACATCCCAGAAGATAGGGCTCTTCATAACTACTGCTATGAGAACCTCAAATTTTATCGTCCTTCGTTCTGAAACATTTAGTGTACTGCGGTTTTTATGTGCTCTGGAAATTAACTAATTAACTTTAACTGCACCTTTTACTCTTTTCTTAACAGAAACACCGAAAAAGAGAACACGAGAAAAGCAATGGAAATGAAAATCCCTCTAATTTGTAACAGGATAGGAAAATAATTGTGTAAAATCCGCGTCCCTCAGATTGCGCATTTAGAACGGCCGTTAATCTTAACGTGGAGCGTACGTCTCAGTCTGTAAGCCGACAATCTGCCAAGTTTGACCATAAAAAGAGGATAACGAAATTCGTTTAATTTTCTTGGCATCACAAGAAATGTTTCGCCACAAGTTGTCAGGATAAAACTGGCGTTAAGAAAAAAAACAAAATATGAGATTAATGAAATCTGAGCCTCCCCAACAGACCCCGCCCCTTACTCACCCTTCACAGAATTGCGACTAAAGCACTCTCAGAATCTTTGGTACCCACTCTATGCTTTCTTCCATGAAGAACTTTTTCTGATTGCTAGTGGGGTGGGACTAAGTCCCTTGTACTGCTACCACTTCTGGCCTATTGTACCAGCCCCAGATGATAGGTGAGGGTGATTGTGAAGCAATTGGTGGAATGAAGATTGGCAGGGGAAACTGAATTACTCGGAGAAAACCTTCCCCAGCGCCACTTTGTCCACCACAAATCCCACTTGACCAGACCCGGGATCGACCCCGGGCCGCCGCGGTGGGAAGGCAGCGACTTATGATGGACTTACAGTTCACTCTGGTCTCTGGTCTGCCTCTCACATCGCCTCATTTGAAATGAAGAGAATAGTCAGAGAATATTTTATTTTGAGAGTACTCCACTGAAGAGAAAGGTAATGAAATGTAGAGGTGTATTGCAGGGTATGAGCTGAGCAGCATTTCACGTTGTATGATGTGTGTTTTCTTGGCTATTTTACAGCGCTGTAGACCATGTAGTGTCGATGTCAAAGATGTACATTTCTTATGTAAGGTAAGGTGAAGGTACCCATGTAAGAGGCCGGGAAGGCCCATACGGCTGTGAGACGTCGAGGCTCCCACATTTTCTCTAGACAATCGACTAACAGATGGCGATAAGTTTGTCAGCCATACACAACGGCCGAGCTTTACTCCCCAGGAAAATTATTTAATTAATTCCTGGTACTCATTTCTGTTAGAGGCTGAGTAAACCCCAGGGCCTAGTGCGACCGGAAGGATTAGGTCAAATTAGCGATGCATAGGATTGAGAAACGTTTTAATTCATACATGTAATTATTGTCTCATATTGTCCCACTAGCAAAGAATATTTGCAAAATTTCTCCATTTTTTCTGGCATGTCCGTCTGTTCGTGTGCAGCAAGTCGAAAATCGCTGAATACTTTTTCATTAAGCTTTATTTTCGGGGTATTTGACTGAAATCGGTTGACACATTTACATATTAGTTCAAATTGGATCACAATGAGAGGTACTTTACATGAAAACCTACATGAGTTTCTGGCAGTGCGGAAAATATTGGGAACAAAGTTTGTAGTGAAAAATGAGACATAATTTAAGATAAGTACAATTTTAGAGACAATTAAACAGAAGGCACAGAACGCGCTGGAACTGTAACTTTACGCTTACATTTCCTGACTTGTTACAACAGGAGCGAGCTCTGTTTCCGTTCAACGAGCCACCTGATAACATCAAAGCAAATGCTCCGAAACCCGAAAGAATTACGACTCTCTGCCAGATAATATGAAAAGTTTACAGACGTACATAATCGTTTTACTTGCTCTTCAACTGTGGATCGAGTCCAAAGACAGTTAATAATGCCAACTGTTTTTGTGGTTTATCCATGACAAATGTCATATTATTCTAAAAGTGTCCATTATCGACTCCCGTCCGGTCCTCAGTTCACAATCAATCAATCAATCACATGTAAAATGACAGTTACAGAAATTTAGCTTGTTTGAAAGTCTGGTGTCACCAGTGAGGCTGTCTCCAATTTGACGAACATGCAGGATGCGTCAATGAATCGGGCGATTTGGCAGCGTTCTTTTTTCCTGGATTGGTTGCAATGGAGGGAATGCCACTACTGCCACCCAGCAGCCAACTTCAAAGTGTTTAGTTCCAATGGAGCCGTGGACTGGAGCACAATGCGTTTTCGCTGTGAAAGCATTTTACAAAAACGGTGACAGTTTCATGATCGCTCAGCATGAATTTCGAAGAGAGTTTGGTATTCATCGCAATCGTGCTGTTCCATCTGCCCTTGCCATGAAGATCTGGGTTCCAAACTCTGAGGCTACTGGTTCTACACTAAAGAAGAAGGTGATAGCGTTATACTTGCTTGTGACTGAGAGAACTTGTAACCGAAGTGCCAATAAATCCGATCCCGACCTGGAACCGGTTATTTTACTCAGGCATACCCTCAACACGTGACAGTATTACGTGGTGCTACTATCTAGAGGCAAGTGTTTCGAAAAAATTGTCACTGTAATATGAACTGAAGCATACCTTGCACTGCTGTCACTGTCTCGCCCTGTCGGTGCTAACTCTAACTAACAGCAGCATACCGGGATTCTCCTGCTTCCAAAAGGAGTGGGGGTTTATAATTTACTGGAACGTTGAAATAATTTCTGATAGAACGTACGATGCAGACGGTCTAAGGAAACCCATTCAACAAGATGATATTGTGGCATGTAGACCCGCTGTTAGGCAACGACCGCGAAATGAGCAGCGATATGACGCCCGTTGCTAGAAAACATATTCATAACACACGACAACAGAGTAACTGGGAAGCCGTGTTCTCTACCCAGCCCCTGCGATAGCTACGTGAAGCCACAATAGAAAAACTTTTAGAAGCAATGTTTTCTATGCGTCCGTGCACAGGCCATATAGAGAGGAGCATTTTCGATTATGAGAGAGCCATGAGACAGCAGTGAGAAGAGTAGGAAGTTGGTGTGAGATGGCAGCCAGTCTGGGGGTTAGTCAGTTGTGAGATAGTCGCCGGCCAGCAAGGACGTGAACACGGAAGCTGAGGACGCTAGGCCGCGCCACAGCTCAAGCGGTTAGTCGCTGGCTTCCCAACGCGGCGGCCCGGAATCGATCCCGGGTCTCGTCAAGTGGGATTTCTGATGGACAAAGTGACGCTGGGGCGGATTTTCTCCGAGTACTTCTGTTTCCCCTGCCAATCTTCATTCCACCAAATTCTCCATCATCATAATCACCTGGGGAAGGTACAATAGGCCAATCAGTGGCCGCTGTGCCGGGTGGACCCAGTTGGACTCCACCCCCACTAAGCGAAGCTGAGGACGCTACGGCTTTGGGAGTCGTAAAGACACAGCAGGCTAAAATTTAGTACGTGCTGTACTGAAGAGGTTCATTACCCTGTTCACAAGAGCCCTCCACTGGTCCCTATCCTGAGCCCGATCAATCCAATTAATACCATCACATCCTATTCCTCTAAGATCCATTTTAACATTGTCCAACCACCTACACCTTGGTCTTCCTTGTGGTCTCTTTCCTTCTGGCTTTCCCACCAATATCCTATACGCATTCCTCGTCTCTTGCCCACCTCTTCCTTCTTGACTTGATCATTCTAATTATACTTGGAGAAGAGTACAAGTTATGAAGTCCTCATTATGCAGTTTTCTCCAACCTCCTGTCACTTCATCTCTCTTCGGTCCAAATATTCTCCTCAGCACCCTGTTCTCAAACACCCTCAGTCTGTGTTCCTCAATAACATAATAATAATAATAATAATAACAGAGAGGCAATATCGAAATTCTCTTTCGCTTTCTGTGTGATCAATACATGTGATATATTGATGATAGGAACATGATATTACGAATTAGATAGATCACAAACGTAACTACTTATTAAGCATTTTTAAATAATGTTTATAAATCGACTATTATAAATTTCATAACGGCACAAAATTTTGAGGATATACCTTGCATGTTTAAAATACATAGAACCGGAACATTAAGTTCTTAAAAAAGTAGAAAAGCATCAATGTTGTTAACAGATCTCAATGCCTACACGGCGTCACAGCCCCGAAAGCAATATACTTCAAAGTCAGTTTCGTAAGAGCCTTAAATATCTCAGAGAAATCCTATAAACCAGGAAAGTTGGCTGTATGAATTCTGTTCTGAACTTCTTGTCTCGACATTGGTTCATAGCTTCGTCACTGATAGGAGCCTGGTTAGCGCAGTCGGTACAGCGACTGGCTAAGGGCTGGACAACACAACAGTCTGGATTCGAGTCCCGGTAGGGTCGACGTAGCCCAGACCGGCTCTGGGGTCCACCCAGCCTCCTATCCAATTGGTACAGGGCTCTTTCCCCGGCGGGAGGTTAAGGAGCCGAATCGTGAAACTAACCACTAACCTCCTACTAGTGCCGAGGTCAACAGAAAGTGGATCTATATAGCCACTTCTCCATACGCCTCTATGAAGTAGTGCTTAATTAGTTAAGCACAGGGACTTCTCATTTACCTTTACCTTCCTTTTTCGATTTATTTACGAAGTAAATAAGTCGAGAGGACTGGCTTCTGTCTGTCTCTACAGCTTCCACGTAACGACAAGAACATTTCGCTCTCCGCTACCCCCCGAACACATACACAATGCTTGGGGTATGGAGGTTATTACGTTTCGAGACAATTCTACTGAAACAGGAGTGGAGAAAGCACTTGGAGAAGTTTACAGAAAATAAATATATATAGAAACATGTAGATGGATGCTGCACAGTGAGAAGGGATAAGAGAAAGACTTGAGAGGTCAGATGGAAAATATAAAAGGAGAAGAGGATAGTTGTAAGGATAAGAATATATTCAATGTGAGGGAGATATCAGATATTGCCACGGGGTGGGGGTGGATTGTTGCAGAGCTGAATCACAAGAGGAAACAGGAGCCCTGGAGATCCAGGACTTACTCTCCTGGAAAATGAAGCCACTTGATTCTGTGGCGATCAGGGGAACTTACACTACACGAGGCTTGTGCCCCCTGGGCCCCCCCCCCACTCAGCCAGCTTTTGCGGCAAGTATCGAGTTAGTAGTCTACTCTCTGTGCTTGATTAGCCTTCGGCAGTCGTGTTCTTGTGCGTCTGCAGTAGCTGATAAATCAGCTTGCTGATTTGTCTGACAGACTCGTTCTCTGCAACGTCCAGACCCGTTCCTAAGCCTACCCAGCCTCCCTTCCAGTGGGCACTGGGAACTTTTTCCCACAAGGTAAACCGGCCGGAGCGTGAAGTTGACTTCTCATCTCCACCTAGTGCCAAGATCACAGGCACAACTTTGCCTCAACCTTTCTTAATACGCGTGGGGTGCGGAGTGGCTGTGCGTAACCTCGGCACCAGATGGAAGTGCGGTGGACTTACCGCTATTCCGATAGCCATGTAAGGAGGAGTCTGGCTGTAGAGGGTGTCGCGTGGTCAGCGCAACAAATCCCCACGGACATTAATTTCGGGTTTCTAGACCGGAACAGCAATTTTCTTGAAATAGCTCCTCAATTATCCTCACGAGGCTGAGTGGACCCCGTTCCGGACCCATTACTTTTCAGAAAATCTGATAGCGCCCGGAACCGAACCCGGGACCTCTGGATCTGTAGCCAGTTGAGATCANTCAGTGATCACACTATCATCATTACCACGTCGGGTACTGGGCCTTGTCCTCCGTTACGGTTTTGTGCTATCTCCTCATTAACCTTTACTTCTTACCTTTTTTCCCCCCCTTGACACTAGAGCCCCAGTGGGCCTAGGCCTACCTCCATGAACTTCTCCGTTCACTTCGGTTTTTCTATATCTTACACATTCAGTAGGACTCCTTGGGCTGGTGATCAGCTCGTACCTGTAGACAAACACAGAAAAACGCACACAAACATCCATGCCCTGAGTGGGATTCGAACCCACGATCCCGGCTTCCGAGCGAGCCAAGACAGTACATGCCTTAGACCGCTCGGCTACCGTAACTGGCACTTCTTACCTTTAATAATTATTAAAGGTAAGAAGTGCCAGTTACGGTAGCCGAGCGGTCTAAGGCATGTACTGTCTTGGCTCGCTCGGAAGCCGGGATCGTGGGTTCGAATCCCACTCAGGGCATAGATGTTTGTGTGCGTTTTTCTGTGTTTGTCTACAGGTACGAGCTGATCACCAGCCCAAGGAGTCCTACTGAATGTGTAAGATATAGAAAAACCGAAGTGAACGGAGAAGTTCATGGAGGTAGGCCTAGGCCCACTGGGGCTCTAGTGTCAAGGGGGGGAAAAAAGGTAAGAAGTAAAGGTTAATGAGGAGATAGCACAAAACCGTAACGGAGGACAAGGCCCAGTACCCGACGTGGTAATGATGATAGTGTGATCACTGATCACAGAGAAAATGTTGATTTGACAGGAGTTAATTTTCCTCTTCTGTGCCTACTCATAGAACTTTTACGCATTAAGAATATCTTGAATTCCACTGAGGACGATGAGCGCGTTTCAGATTGGACAGAATCTGTAGAGGATAAATTATCAGATGAACTCCAAGAGTCCTATCATGACGTCAGAACGTACAGCTGCTACTGAATGGCTACAGACATTTTGGGCTTCAGGCCAAGGCAGAAGTACACAAAATGGCGACTCAGTTTTGCGATTCCTCCAGTCCGCTTTAGACTTACTTTGTCGAACAGATCGAAAGGGCCTAAAAACGACGACTGACAACTTTATTTGTTAATTTTTTTCTGTGCAAAGGATAAATGTTGTCCCTTTGCTCAATTAATTAAGCACCACGCCATGAAAATGTATGGGGGAGTGGAGGTACAGCTGCAATATTTTTCTACCTCAGTACTGGCTGGAGGTGAGTGGTCAGATTCACGAACCGGGCTGCTTTACACCGGAGGAAAGAGCCGCTGGTATCCACTGGATAGAAGGCAGGGTGGTGTCCAGTTCCGGTGACAGTGAATGATTCGGAGAAGAGAATATATTGCCCTTGCCGGGAATTGAATCCCCGCCATCCAATCCTATTCCCGCCGCTATACCGACTGGGCTCCGTCTATGCAAACGATACCTACTTACTTACTTACTCATGGAGCTGAGCCCTTCTGGAGGAGCCGCCAATTCTGCAGCTACTCAAAATTTCCCAGCATTTTATGGAACCCGAAGGTTCATTACCGTGTTCACAAGAGCCCTCCACTGGTCCCTATCCTGAGCCAGATCTACCCAATCCTACCATCCCATCCTATCTCTCTAAGATCCATTCTAATATTGTCCACCCCCCCTACGCCTTGGTATTCTCTGTGGTCTTTTACCTTCCGGCTTTCCCACCAATATCCTATACGCATTCCTCGTCTTCCCCATTCGTGCTACATGACCTGCCCACCTCATCTTCCTTGCAAAGGGTACGAAGTAAATTTTTCATAAATGCGAGAAAGTGTCTCTATATTCTAGCGCGTTTCTAGCGCATGAGACACAAATTCGAGCACACGAATGTGACTGTGAACGGGTAAGCAGAATGATAATTGTAGCTCGACACTTTACCGGCTGAGCTACCGAGGCTCCAGCGTGATGCGAACTTTGTACGTCCAGTTAAAGTGTTTGATGTGCCAGTATGGGCGTCAGATACGAAGCATGTACAAAGTTTATATGTTAAGTGGAAACTCTGATAATAACTCCAAGTTCTCCGAACACTAATGACTTTCTGGCAGCCACAAAATGAGGTGGAGGAGGTAAACAAGAAAGCAGGAACCGTGGCGCACCCACAGGTTGGGAATTAAACCCCGACAGAAATTGTCGCTTGTTCTCTTCCACCCCCACCCCCACCCCCCCCATATACAGTACATTAGAGGTAATCAATCATTTACACCAAAGTGTTCAAAATGTGTTATATCCTCATGGCAACCTTTTAAAGTGCAGGGTTTTCATCCTGCGCCCCCCACACCCCAACAAGAAGATACGAAACGGATAATAAGCGGAAAACTGTGTTAAATGGCGTACGCTATACTGATAGCGCGGATTTGCTATTATTGATTTTGTGCGTTTATGCATTCAGTCTTCCTCCGCTCGCCCCTGCACTCCGTTATGTGCTTGATTTCCCCAAGACACGTTCTTAACTGTAAATAAATCAAGTTGGACGGGAGGGAACAGAGAAATGAGAAAATGGTATAGAATTTTTTGGTAAATTTCAAGCTAAGAAATAACATCTCTCAGACTTCATGAACTCTTATCATTCGACTCTGACGATGGAAGTGGCATGTTCCTCCGAAACTCTGGATCACTTCCAAGAGACTACAAGGCGTATATCCCAGAAGTTAGAGCTCTACATAACCACAGCTGTGAGAAGCTCAAATCCTTCAAGGTAAAAGAGATAACATGGAGAACTAAGGGTAGATATGAGGGTATGTGTTTGCATATACCTCACCCCAGCAGTAACTGCGTCCTCTATGAGAGCAAGTACACTGCCATTAATATACCTTGTAAATGTAAGACAGCATCAAGGTTTGAAATTAAAGGTAAAGCTATCCCTGTAACAAGCCGTGGAGGCCCATAGGGTTGTGAGACATTGAGGCTCCCACATTATATAGACCTGGCATGTCAAACTCAACTTGTACAGAGGGCCACCTCAGCCCTATAAATAATAGTCCAGGGCCGCACTTCAAAATAGAAATATACATTACATTTTGATACAAGGAAATTTAATTCTATTTATTATTTAGGAATTATTTCAATACAATTACCTACAGTCACATATTTTAAAGTTTTAAAAATCAAGCGAATGCCATTTTTGACAAGTATCAAACAGCTTTTCAATATGTAAAAAGAGAGATTACACAAGAAATTATGTTAGAAATAGCAAAACATTTAATTATCTGCAGCCTGCTAATTTATGTCTGCGTGAGACTTCTTGTCTTCTAGTCTGTTGAAAAATTGTCTTTAAAAAATATTTCTACTAAAATTTTAATGTTGATTTTAATATCAATTGGCTCTAAAAGTTAAGGGGCCACACTTTATGGCTATGGGGGCCGCATGTTTGACACGGCTGATCTAGACAATCGGCTCACAGATGGCGGTAAGGTTGTCAGCTTTACACGCCGGCAGCCTTTTACCCCCAGGAAAATTATTTAATTAATTCCTGGTACTCATTTCTGTTAGAGGCTGAGTAAAACCCAGGGCCATAGTGCGGCTGGAAGGATTAGGTCAATTGAAAAAAATCCACCTCATCGGGACTCGAACCCGCGACCTCCCGGCTTCTATCACATCCCCTCAACCAACTACGCTACCGCGTGCCGTACACTGAAAAAATCCACCTTATCAGCACTCGAACCCGCGACCTCCCGACTTGTAGCTAAGCCCCGCAACCAACTACGCTACCGCGTACGCCCAGGGTTTCATATTACGCCATATTATTTACTACTGAAGACTCTGTATTAAATAAAAGGGAGAGACCTTGCCATAGCTCAAGCGGTTAGTCGCTTGCTTCCCAACGCGGCGGCCCGGTTCGATCTCGGGTCTGGTCAAGTGGGATTTGTGGTGGACAAAGTGGCACTGGGGACAGGTTTTCTCCGAACATTTCGGTTTCCCCTGCCAATTCGCATTTCACCGACTTCTCCACAATCATCACCACATATCATCTGGGGCTGGTACAATAGACCGCAGTACCAAATGGAGTCAGTCCCACCCCATGAGAAATAAAAAACTATAAAGGACCATTTTAACGATGAATACTGCAAAGAATTCAACCTCACACCCAGACGACTGCATGGGATGTATCTACGATCATGAACTGTTCATAAGAGGCGCTGTGTTTTATACCAGCCGGTTGCATATCATCATAACTTTATGATTCTTTTCCTTGGCACTACAGCCCCAGTGGGCCTAGGCCTACCTCCATGAACTTCTGCGTTCACTTCGGTTTTTCTATATCCTACACGTTCGGTAGGACTCCTTGTGCGGGTGATCAGCTCGTCGCAAGGCCTCTACCTGTACACAAACACAGAAAAACACACACACACAAACTAAACAGCCATGCCCTGAGTGGGATTCGACCCCACGATCCCGATTTCCAAGCGAGCGAGGCAATACATGCCTTAGACCGCTCGGATACCATGACCGTCTATCTCTATGATACTCAGTTCATACTAGTCCGCAGTTTGTGTCTGTATATATACATCACACTAAACAGCCCTAGTGTGTCCCAAATAACACAGATCACGGTACTTCACTTTTAAACATCACGATATATTATTAATATACGCTTTAATGGGTAGTGACATGTCATTCGCTGATGACTACCTTCTATTACCAAGTTTCACTGGAAGTTTGTAAAAGGGGGAGAAATCACACCCTGATTCAACATACATAGAGAGTATATAGACACACGTGGAGACGCTTCCTCTGGTTCCAGTGTAAGGAGATAAGCAATATCTATAGACCGTGATCCGACATCTGTGCGCGTTACGGCGCTCGTAAAATGTTAGGATCTGGGCTATCGTTTTGAGTTTCTCCCTCCGCCCCTCCCCAACCACAACATCTCTACCTCCTGGTACAGCAGTGGCTTGTGAATTCACCTCATCTTCCAGTCTAACTAGGGTTAGTAGCCTCTGATCTGGAGGCGGAAATTTTGAGAAAACTTACGAAGATGACAAGCATGTCCGGTGTGACGCGCATCTCAGGAGCTGCTGTCCAGTAAATTACGTTAAAATAAGTAAGGAAATATATAGAGAGAGCAATGATTCTGACCGATTGAGTCACCGATGTGGGATTGTCGTTGCTTTAAGAGACAACCACGTTTTCAACTTCTATAGAATATTTATTTTTGCTAGAATGAATACACGGACGAACTTAAGCCTGTTGTTAAGCCTGTTCGTTGGTCGTTGCTTAGTAGCGCTTCGGATGCGCTTCTGTACTCTCTTCTCGAAGTCAAAGGCACTTTACGCCAATCAGTTCGTCTTGGCGTGAGGCCCCTTGAGGCCCACGACCAGAGATCCTTTTTCCAACTGAACACTTGCGGTAATGGTCCTTGAGTAACATCCTCTCTCACGAGAAGATGGGTTGTTTCTTATGAATATGATTGACTTTTCGTCAAGTGCATATTTCCCACATATAACATGCTATTGAAAATTCTTCCTTTAGCACTACACACAAATCCTCTGTCAGTTCAGATTTTATGTAGCAGATCATGCCTATCTTACGTATCTTATGCTACAACGGCAGCTTAGTCATTTTGTACTGTCTTCTCGAGTACCGCCAGAGAAAACGCCTTTCAGTCACGTATCCAAAGAAACGTCTGTCACTCAGCGATTATTTGTTTCCAAGAATCTATCTCCACTGAAACGTGTTTACGGAGCCGTTGCTTAGCAGCGGATAATTCGTAGCTTACGATTGACGACTTATATGTCGGAGATACGTTGTCACTAGGCGGCGCGCGAACCAATGGGCTTTGGAGCCGCCGTAGTCGGCGCTGATTGGCTAGCGCTTAATTCAATGCGGGTAGCTCCCACAGGCGCACATTAATCTTTGATTAATTATCTTGTAAATAATTACATTTTTACAAAAGAATCAGCGTATATGTGATATGTGTGCTATATTTTTCTCTACGAATATTTTTTGGAAATAATTTTCCTCCTGAATACACCTTTAGTAAGTTACCCTGGACAGCAACCGGCTGGACGTGAGGAGCCGGGATAGCTCAGTCGGTACAGCAACAGGCAACCGGCTGGACGGACACAGTCCGATTCCCGGGAGAGCAAAATATTTTTATTTATTCCACGGAATTGAGACCGGAGCTGGGACCTACCCCACTTATCAAATAAATGGGTACTGGGGGTCCACTGACCTCCACCTAGAGCCGAGATCAAGAATGGTATAGTTATACCTCCAGTCTCTCACAAGTCTTCATTGCATAGCGTTTAACTAATTAAGCACAGGGCACAATTTTGCTTTCGACGTTAATACTGAAAGCCATGAGATCGTTATATAAAGTGTCCGTCAATGCAGTCCCATTTTGAGCCGGTCACGGTAGCCGAGCTGTCTAAGGCATGCACTGTCTTCGCTCGCTCGGAAGCCGGGATCGTGGGTTCGAATCTTTTTCCTGTAAGGTACGAACTGAATTCTTATATATTATTCTTATACACTGCCGGTCACGGTAGCCGAGCTGTCTAAGGCATGCACTGTCTTCGCTCGTTCGGAAACCGGGATCGTGGGTTCGGATTCCACTCAGGGCATGGATGTTTGTGTACAGGTAGAGGCATTGCGAAGAGCTGATCACCCGCCCAAGGAGTCCTACTGAATGTGTAAGATCTAGAAAAACCAAAGTGAACGGAGAAGTTCATGGAGGTAGGCCTAGTCCCACTCGGGCTGTAGTGTCAAGAAAAAAAAAAAAAAATGCAGTCTCATTCTAACCAAAATTGGAATGCGTCAAACGTAGAACTTGCATAAACCAAATTTAAAGAAAATCTGTTGAACAATGTTACATAAACACAGACGGACATAGAAAAGCTATGAAACGTAATTTTGCAAATTTTGGTTGCAAATGCGCCAAAATACCCGAAAAGAATGCAATTCGGTGCAGGAAATATATTGTGCAGTGACACAGAATCGTCGGACTAACAGGAAATTATATTTAATAAAATGTGCATCTTCTGTTATTTATTGTCGAAGCAGTTGCCAAATTTTATTTATCTGCAGTGTTACATTAACGCCGTTTAAATCATTACGGGAGGGGGACAGCTTTATGGCAAGCAACAATCTCCGCGAAATACATTTCAAAGCTTAAAAGAGCTCTATGCGATTTGTCACAATAACGGCCCCCCTTCCACCATTTCTGTGCTAAAGGGGAGCTCGAGAATGGAGCAACATGCAATACATGTAACACTTGGCCTATCTGGTATCTTGCCAATCTACAGCTGCCTCTCGTTTTTCGCTTCAAAATATCTCAATATATCTTAAATTTTCTCTACAGCAGCTCCTTACATTTTTATTTTATAGGGGCACCACATTTACAAAACGTACTTCATAAACTGACCCTCAAAAATTAGTAATTCAAGCAATATTCTTTCTAGTGACGTTTCTCTTTTCTCTAATGTCAGAACTGTACCAGACAAGCAATTAAAGTTTATACAAAAAGAACTAGCCACTTTGTACACAATAATTCTACATGTCTACAGCTGTGTGTGTTAAATTGTGAGAACGCTGAGAGCAAGTTATTCCGAAACGTCGGTAACAATCTATAGTGTCATACGATGAGACAGACAACAGGATCAATATTTGATTTTATATAGAAATAAATAATAATAAATAAAAGTTATCCTTGTACCAGGCCATGAAGACCCATAGGGTTGTGAGAGGTTGAGGGTCCCACATTATCTAGAAAATCGGCTCACAGATGGCGGTGAGGTTGTCAGCCTTACACGCCTGCCATCCTTTACCCCGCAGGAAGAAAACATCTGAACATAATCAGGTACACAAATGTGCATTCTTAGACAAGGTTACAGCTTCTGTTCCGTGTAAGAAAGATAAGTTAAAAAATAATAGCAAAGTTGTTACTGTGCTTAATTAATTAAGCATCACACCATGAAAACGTAAGGGGGAGTGGAGATACAGCTCCACAATTCTTGATTTCGGTACTAGATAAAGGTGAGTTGTCAGTTTCATGTCTCGGCTGCTTTATTCCCGAAGAAGGAGCCCGCGGTACCGGTCGGATAATGGGTCCAAGAACCGACTGAATTTGAGCAGAAATTTTCGTAATACTTTTTATTAACATTTTATAGATTGGACATGAGTCTGGATAGCGCAGTCGATACACCGACTAGCTACGGGCTGCACGACCGAAGGGTCAGAGTTCGAGTCCCAGTAAGGTCAAGAGTTTTCTCTTCTCTACGTCGTCCAGACCAGTTCTGGAGTCCACGCAACCTCCTATTCAGTATGTACAGGGGGATTTCCCAGGGGGTAAAGTGGCAGGGGCGTGAAGCTGACCACTCACCTCCAAAAAATGCCGAGGTCAAGAAAATGTGGATGCACATCCACTCCCCCATACGCCATCAAGTTGTAGTGCTTAATTAGCTAAGCACAGGGACAACTTTACTTTACCATCCTACGCAGTTGTTGATAAGATATTATTCACCGAAGGCACTTGAAAATCTGTTAAGCATAAAAAGCGTGGACACTTGTTATATATGACATATAATTTAGAACGCTTTAAGGGATGTAAACATATAAAAATGATTTTGGTGTAAAGTTAATTAAACAGTTTTTGCAGACTTTTTAATTTACCTGCAAAAAAAATGTTGTCGGAAAGTTTGGATGAGCGAAGGGATGCTTGGAGGTGGGTGCTGGGTGGGGAGGGGGGTGTAAAGAGGGCAGAGTGTCTGACGTAGACCTTCCGTTTCAATTTCCTCTTCTAGGAAGTCGGTCCACAGAGATGGCCTCAAGCCTCGTACTGTGGGAGTCAACGAATTGTCTTAGCTGTCACTAAAGACGGGAAGCTAACCAGGCACTGCCCGCGTTTGTGGGGCCGAAACACCTGTCGTCCTTAGAGACAGCGGTTATGAAGTGACGCATCGCAATGTGAATTCCCGTCATAATTCCTTTACACACACTACATACGTTTGACCCTCTGAAGCCTGAAGTTCATATAAATATTATTAAGATGTTCTGGGGAGAACCAATCATCTACTATCCTTTGATAGTATAGAAGACACATTGACACACAGACAAATAATGACAATATGTACTAATATTTAGCAACGGCAC
This sequence comes from Cryptotermes secundus, assembly GCF_002891405.2. Lineage (NCBI taxonomy): Eukaryota > Metazoa > Arthropoda > Insecta > Blattodea > Kalotermitidae > Cryptotermes > Cryptotermes secundus. Next base: position 62,557 of record NW_019724784.1, on the reverse strand, counting down.
GTTGCCTAGCAACAGTGGGATGGGGGACAGACATATAGACAGAAATGCGAACTCATAAACCTCTTAACAAAAATTATGGGGAGATACACACATTCACAGAAGCAGTAAGATGATGTCATAGTCCTCCTAACAAAAATTGGGGGAGACAGACAGTGGATAGACTCGAACGGATACACACAGACAGATGAGCAATGTGATAGCATAAGCCTCCTTTAAACTTTTCAAAATAAGGAAAGCAGACTAAAAATATAGTTCTTATATAAAAGAGGAAAGCACACTGTATTTATACTGCACGGACCAACCTGCAACTTCTACTTTGCGAAACGACTGTTTTCCCCAAGAATCATGCAAAACACATACAAACACTGGCAGGGAAAAGTTTTTAATTGTTAATGCAGGTGTTGCATATAACAGACACTGTGCTTTAAACTAATGTTTCTCAAAGTGTGTGCCACGAGAATTACTTGCCTATATACGAGTCTACATGTACATATATACCGTACATAACTACTGAGTTATTTTTGTCTCCATAATAAGAGGTAAATTTATTATCGTGTTTAATTAATTAAGCACTACACCACGAAGGCATACGGGGGAGCTCCACACTCTTGATATCGACAGAGAGGGAGGTGAGTGGTCAGCTTCAAGACCCGTCCCTCTTTCCTGAATGAAAAATACGAGCAGTTATGAGTAATCATTATATAGGTGCTACAAGGGGCCCAGAGCCAATTTCGATGTTTTGGAGAAGGAAAAGATATCTGGCCTTTGTCTATAGTCGAACACCGATTCCTAGGTCATCCACCCAGTAACCTAGCTGCTTTACCATCTTCATCATCATCATCACTGGCACGACAGCCCTTTGTGAGCCCTGGTCTTCCTCAGGATTGCTCGCCATTCTTCTCCATTCGATGCTACATTCCTCCAGTTCTTTATACCCAAAATTCTTATGTCCTGCCACACACATTCTTCCCATCTTAACCTTGGTCTTCCCACTCTCCTATTTCCTTCTGGTTTAGTATTAAGCATTTTCCTGATGGTTCCATTCTCGCTGGCATGTACTGTGTGTCCAGCCCATTCAAGCCTTTTCACCTTTATAAAGCCAGTAATGTCTGGTTCATTAAATAGTTTGTATAGCTCATGGTTATACCTCTTCCTCCATATTCCATTTTCTTCCACTGGTCCAAAGATATATCTCAGGATCCTCCCTTCAAATATACTTAACAGTCTTTCATCCGATCTTGACAATGGCCAGGTCTCAGAGGCATAAGATAGCACTGATCTTATAAGTATTTTATACATCATAGTTTTGGTTTTCCTGGGTATTAATTGGGATTTCAGGTGTTTCCTAAGGCCATGGAGACATTTATTTGCTGCAAGTACACGCTTTTTTATTTCATCACTGATATCATTTTGACAGTTAACGTCTGATCCAAGGTAAGTGAAAAGCTTCTTTCATAGATTTTTGTGTTCTACCAATTATATCAATTTCATCTGCAAATGCCNAAAAAATAATTTTCTTGGAATATTATTTCAGGAGTATTACACCCTGTATTACTAATTATGAATATAATTTTTTTTAAATGAAGGGTGATTTCGAATATTTCGAATATAAGCCGCACCCCAGTTTTCCTCTTGAATTTTTGGCAAAAAATGTGCGGCCTATACATGCGTAAATACGGTATTCTGAATCTTAATTTGGCACTGGGTCTTTCTCATAGTGGCTCTGACTAAGGCGATTAACTTCTGTGGAATGTGCATCGTTTCCATTGCCAGAAAAAGACTATCTCTATCTATGGAGTCATAGGCTGATCGGAAGTCAATGAAAAGATGATGTGTTTCAGTTTGGAATTTATTACACTTTTCAAGGACCTGGCGAATAGTGAAAACCTGATCGTTACTTGATCTTCCTTGACGAAACCCACATTGGTAATCCCCAGTTATGCCTTCCACAAAGGGAGAGAGTCTGTTAAACGGAATGTTGGAAAATATTTTATATGCTATGCACAACAGACTAATTCCTCTACAGTTAGAGCATACCATGACATCGCCTTTCTTATGGATAGGGCAGACAATACTTAGATTTCATTCCTCTGGGATTATTTAAGTTATCCATATCTTAACTATCAGCTGATGTAAGTGCTTAGCATATTCTGGGCCTGCAAATTTCACTAATTCTGCCGTGATGAGATCCATTCCTGGAGCTTTATTATTGTTCAATTTTTTGATAGCTTTTTCTACTTCTTCTATGATCGGCGCTGGCTCTTCAGCCTCAAGATTTCCTTGAGTCCGGTCTATGCTCATACCTTCCACTTGTCCAGAGGCGTTACCATTTAATAATACCTCAAAATATTGCGCCCATCTTTCCAATATTGCTTCAGCGCTACTCAATATCGTGCCTTCGTTATCTCTACATAAGGTTGTACTAGGTTGAAAGTCCTTTTGACTCTAGTTTAGTTCTTGATAAGACGCTCTAATTTCGTTTGAACTTCTTAAGTGCTCCAGTTCAATGAGTTCTTGTTTATTATATTCCCTTTTCTTCTTTTTATGCAATCTTTTTTCTTTTCTTCTCGCTTCACGGAATTCTTCCACGGCCCCTCGAGTATGGTTCCTTTGCTGCATTCTCTTATATGCCTGGTTTATTTGATTTGTCACTTGCTCACACTCTCCATCAAACCAATTCTTATACTTTATCCTTTCCATTCTTCCTAAGATTGCACCAGCAGCATTTATAATAACATCTCTGAGGCCCCTCCAGGCTTCACTGACATCCTCACTATCAGAGAGACCCGTCAGGCATTCACTAATTAATCCAGTATATCTGGTTGCAACTCCTTGTTCCACCAGTTTTCCACAATTCAACTTCTTAGCCTGGGATCCATGTGTCTTCCTTGCATTAGATATTCTGCTTCTAATCTTTGATGTTATTAAGTAATGATCAGAGTCAATGTTGGCCCCTCTGTAGCTCCTGACATCCATCAAGTCTGAAGAATGGGATTTACCATCTTGCCTACATAAATTTAGCCCGAGTACTTCGGCACTAAAATAATGTTTTCTACTATCAAATTGCTTATGAGCGTCTGTTACAAAGTGTTCATCACTTCATCTCGTCAGGGAAATGTTTCACCCTCCCAAATCCCCCAGTGGACCTACAATTTAGAAATTGTAACTAATCGTGCCACATTGAGGAGAATATTTGAAAGTGGCAGTCCCAATGCAGTAAAACCAATGGAAACGCTGACATCCAAAGTTCAAATCGACGTAAGAACGGTGGAATATTTCTCCCCACTACTAAATCCAGATCGGCTTTGGAGGTCAAACTATCTCCCTATCAATTCGGTAGGGTATAATTTCCCCCTACGGATACGCCTAAAAAGGTCTTAGCTCCAAACTCATAACTCCCTTCTGTCTACAGTCGGGGACATTTCTTTTGGCCGGAGTTCCTTTACGTTCTGCTCATGCTCTGTAGGGACACCCCCACTCTCCGCCGCCTTGCTATAGGTACAGTCTCATGGAGAAGTGGAGAGGCACGTGAATGTGTGGTGACAAGCCGGCCAACGAAAATGCCGACTGCAGCATCAATGTTTATAACGCGTAGGGCATTATTTCCATGCCCCCTATGCTAGTCCTTCTTGACAGAGAGGTTTTGAAGAAAAGAACAATTTATTTCTGAATTAAAAAAAATAACCGAAGACATTAACTGATAGGTTCCATGCTGTGCCAAAGCCCAGGCGGTTATTCGCTGGCTTCCCACCTCGGTGACCGTGGTTCGATCCCAGGTCAGGTCATGAGGGATTTGTGGTCAACAAAGTGGGATTGAGTCAGGTTTTATCCCTGTACTTAGGTTCCCCTGCCAATTCTCATTCCACCAACTTCTCCACACTCATCATCTATGATCCAGGGCTGGTACAATGGGTCAAACAGTGGCCAACATACCAAGTGGACTCAGTCTCACCCCACCCCTAGCCCGCACTAGCCAGCATAGGTTAAGGAAGTTACTTTGACCTCAAGGGCAAAGCAAGGGCTAATGCAGAAGACAAGACCTACATAATGTTCACACGGATGGACACAAGACACCGGTTAACCATTGTCTAAATAATATCAACTATGAGGAAAATACTAGGAAAAAAATTCTCTGACTGGCATTTTGTATGCAGTTCTCGTGTCACTAATGCGTACTACATGCCTCACCTCTCTGATTCTCCCTTATTTTGTCAAGGAGTGAAAGGCAAGGAGGCACTGTGAAATAGAGATCCTATACCCACACCTGAGGAGAATATCTCATGGCATATGTCTGGCTGAGCCGGGATAAGGCAGTCACTATAGTGAACGGCGGAGTTCGAGTCCCGATAGAGGCAAGATTTCTCCCCTCTCCACTTCGTCCAGACCGGTTCTGCGGTCCACTCAGCCTATTCAGTGGTTACCAGTGGCACTTTTCCCGGGGGAAAGCGGTCGGGGCGTGAAGGTGACCACTCACCTCCAACTAGTGCTAAGGTCAAGAATATGTGGATCTATACATCCACTCCCCCATAAGTTGTATGGGGTAATGCATAATTAATTAAGCACAGCCACAATTTTACTTTATTACATATATTGTTACATGCAGACCCATTGCTGGAGAACACCTTGGTAAACAAGCCAGCAACAAATACGTAACCAAAAATTGAGTAGACCCATTTCAAGGCAACGCCCTCAATACACGCACGCAGCAATGAAACCGGTGTTGCAAGAAGTGTTTTCTATGTAGGTTCGAATGTATTCATTGCTAGGCAACGGATGTGTTTTCTTTGCTGTGGTCCGCCCCGAGGCTATATACCGAGAAGCCAGCAATAATTGACAGTTCAGTTCAATTCAGTTGGAAAAGAGAATATTTCTCGTGGAGTGTCCAGTCGGAAGATGACAGTGTGTCAGACAGTGACTTGTGAACCGTTGTAACCAGTCGCATAAAGGTCCAATAAATTCGACCATCAGATCCAAAACACGTCTTATTCGTCACGCAAACCCCGGACACGTAACAATATGTCTGAGCTTCGTAATTAATTCGGCATAGATATGTCCTTCTTCCACGTAAGTAACACAGCAATTGTCGTTGGGAGGACAGTGACGCCAATCGCTTCACATTCCTTTCGGCCATTCGGCTTCGCCAAACCGCAGAAAGAGAGGGAGCTACAGTCCGGTAACGAGATTCAATTTGGACTCAAGTTCCATTCGTTGCAATGCCCGTCGTCTGACTGACTGGTCCATAATTACTTAGTACATGGACAGACAGATACAGAATGAGGGCCCCTCTTCCATGGAAGAAAAAAAAAAAAGGAAGTGGGCTAAAGAGACTACCACACGCATGGAGGCCTGTGCTTACGCGAACCGCCTCAAGTCCTCGTGCAGGTTCCCCAATTGTCAAGTCATTTCCTGCTCATTAAAAAGAAGTCGAGAGAGACAGACGGCAGGGTCTGAGGAAGGTACATTTCTATTCAAGTTTGTTTTCAACAGGAAAGAAGCTTAAAATGACATACTCGTGTGTGACAGCCGGAATGTTATTTCAGAACCAACGGAAAGTGATGCCTGCGGATGGATAACTTCGAATTAATTGAAAAAAAAAAAAATTGAAAAGTTTACTCCTTTAAAGTACACTAAACTCCATGGAGTTCATGCAGGTAGGCCTAGGCCCACTGGGGCTGTAGTGCCAAGGAAAAAAAAAACGCTCTATGGAAGTAAGTCCTTTCTGAGGATCAAATAATTTGTTCAGGTACTCAAGAAATTACCAGACTGTTATGGAACACGATGGTTCATTACCGTGTTTACAAGAACCCCTCAACTATTTCCTACCCTAAGCCACATGAATCCGGTACACAACCTCCCACCTTCCTTATCTGAGTTCCGTTTTACTGTCATTTTTTGGCCGCGCCATAGCTCAAGCAGTTAGTCGCTGGCTTCCCACCGAGGCGGCCCGGGTTCGATCCCGGGTCTGGTGAAGTGGGATTTGTGGTGGACAAAGTGGCGCTGGGGCGCGTTTTCTCCCATTACTTAGGTTTCCCCTGCCAATCTTCATTCCACAAAATTCTCCACCATCATAATCACCTGGGGCAGGCTACAATAGGCCAATCAGTGGACCCAGTTGGACTCCACCCCTCACTAAGCGAAAAAAAAAAATACTATCATTTTTCATCTGCGTCATAATGGTCTATTTTCTTCAGGTTAGCCCACCATAGCTTTCTATACAAGTCACTTCACTCCCATACATGCTACAAGCACTACCCATCTCGCTCTCGTTGACTTCTTCAAGTTATTAGGATTCTTACTATGCAATGTTCCACACCTCCTGTCACTGCCGTCTTCACAGACTCGCCTTTCTATTCTGTTCTCATCGACCTATGTCTTTTTAATGTGATAGACAAAGTTTCACACTCTTACACATACAAAACTACAGGCAAAATTATAGTTTCCGATACTTGAATTTTAAAATTTCTACACAGAAGACGGGAAGATAAAATATTCTGAACTGAACGCCAGCAGGTATCCCTCGTAACGAATCTGTTCTTGAGTTACTGCCTAACGCAATTCTGATATTGCGTATAATCTCCATTCTTTAAAGCATAATGGTTACTAGATGTACCAGCTTCCTTAAGGTTAAAGAAATGTATGTTTTACACAGAGTATTTATAGTTTTCATATTGTGAAATGCAGACCCATTCATAAGGAACGACTCTGTAAACAAGCCCGCAACAATACGCAAACAACAATAGAGTAGACGCACTTTTACGCAAAGAGTCGGTCAACACATTCCTGCGGCAACGAATACACAGGCAAAAATCGGATAACTTCTATTGCTATGCAATTGAACTATAAATACAACAATAAAACCGGTGTCGCAAGAGGTGTTTTCTATGTGGTTCGCATTTATCCATTGCTAGGCAACGAATGTTTTCTGTGCTGTATACTACATAAGCAGAAGCCAACAATAATTGTCAGTACAGTCGTAGTTCAGTTGTCAGCTGAAAATCGGCCTGTGAACAGAAGACTTTATTTGAGCTGTAATTACAGTAATGCTGTATTAATCCGTTCCCAGGATACGACTATTCAATACTGAGAAAACTCAGGGTGTCCTAGTGATTTGTGAAGAGGGCAGATCAGCGAAAAGCGCTATAATTTATTACAATTCCGAGTGATTGTAAAAGAGGGTGTTAATAAATCCAATCATCCAATCCAAACCCCGTCTTATAAGTCACCCATACACGTAACAGTATGATTTTCAGAAAAATAAGTGATTATTGCCTTAAAGAAGGGGTTAGTGTTTGCAGCCATTGTCTAAAACACTTTTGAGGTGGATCATACATTCAGTGGGTAAGGTTACGAAAAAAGATGTTCAAGAAATTCCCTTATATGACAAGTCTGCTTCTCGTCATGCGCACAAATAGAATCCAGTTGCTTTGTAATGGCGACGGAACAATCCACGTCACTATGTGATGTTGACGTGAACCCAGAGATGCTTTAGACACGTACTGATGATTATGAATTGTAAATTCTGTTACGAGGGAACTGACTTTTTTAAAATTATTTATATGAACTTGATGATTCGAAGACTTCATTACTACAGCAGCAGTCCATTTGAGGTTTTGAACTGCTGCGCCTGTCTTTTCCTGTTGTTGCAAGGGCCTGTCAGTGTCATTCTTCATCTGCGTCTCTGAACTGGGCTGCTTGTCCTTCCATCTACATTACTTCCTGTCCATCTGGTCTGTCTGTCTTCCTTTCTTACTTAATTTCCGTATGGCACTGTCGTATCGATTTCCGCTTCGTGCCTCTCTCTATGTCGCAGTGTCAGTTTGAACAACTTTTTGAAGTTTGTTTTCATACATTCCCGCTTTCTGTGCTGCCTGGAAGTTTCGTTTATCTTGTTAATAGACTGCATAAATATTATCACGCGTGTAGCACTATTGACCGCCACTGCGGTCTAGTGGTCAGAGTTCCTGGCTACCTATCCAGAGGCCTCGGGTTCAATTCCCAGCGCTACCAGATTTTCTGAGAAGTAATGGGTCTGGAACGGGGTCCACTCAGCCTCGTGAGGATAATTGAGGAGCTATTTCAAGGAAAGAGCGGCTCAGGTCTATAAAATCTAGATTAACGGCCGTGAGAATCCGTTGCGCTGACGTGACACACTCTATCCGCAAAAGTTGGCACTAACTTCGCCGACAAGCGGCGGTCACTCGGTCGGTATAGTTCGCTTGCGGATTACAGGCCACGGAGTTTGTTTTTGTTTGTGCAGCACTATTAACGCCGATCACGGTGGCCGCGCGGTCTAAGGCATGAACTGTCTTCGCTAACACGAACACTGGGATCGTTGGTTCGAATCCCACTCCAGGCATGGTTGTCTGTATGTGTTTATTCTGTGTTTTTGTGTGGAGGTAGCGGTCTTGCGACAGGATGATCCCCCGTTTAAGGAGTCCTATCGAATGTGTATAAGATTTAGAAACTGAAAAAACACGGTCAAGGTCAAACAAAGGGTTGTAGAACCATAGACAGACAACGCTATTAACGTCATTACGAAGAAGTCGAGATTTTATGAAGTTAGAGAAGTTTCGATATTGGCATACTTTATGTAGGTTTTTATGAACACGGTAATAACCCTCCGTGTTTCATAAAAGGTGCAGAATTTCTTGACTACGCGACGACCAGCCCCTCACAACGTAGTGTGTCCTAGGCAGTTAATCTGGTATGGAGGTCAAGTTCTTTCCCGCTTATTTAAATAAGCGCGATGCCATGAAAAAGGAGCCGGGACAGCACAGTCGGTGTAGCGACTGGCTGGACGACGGAAGGGTCGGAGTTCGAGTCCCTTCTGGGGTCAAGAATTTACTCTTCTCCACAGCGTCCAGACCGGCTTTGGGGCCCAACCTGCCTATGCAATGGATAAAACGGGCTCTTTCCCCGGGGGTAAAGCGGCCGTGGCGTGAAGAGCTGACCACTCACTTCCAACCAGTGCTTAATTGGTTAAGCACAGGAAGAACTTTGTCTTTTTAGAATGCCATAAACACGTACGGGGAGTGGAACTATGGCTCCAACACTAGATGGAGGTAAACGGTTAGGTTCACGCCCCGGCCGCTTTACCCAAGGGGAAAAATTCAGCAGCGTCCATTCGACAGGAGGATTGGTGGGCCCTAATTCCAGTCTGAATACTGTAGACAGAAATTTCTTGCCCTTGTGGGAACTCTAACGCCGCGTATTCGGATGTCCAGTGCTCCCTTGCTACACCGACTGGGTTATACCGGTTTCAAATTTGTTTTCACATGTGGGTTTGAAAACTGTGATTTAAACGAAACCCACGGAAACAAGGTTGTAGGAGCAGAAAATGAACGGCGCATACAGATGTTGGCCGCCTCTGTGGTCTAGTTGTCAAAGTTCCTGGCTACAGATCCAGAGGTCCGGGTTCGATTCACGGCGCTACCAGATTTTTCTCAGCAGCAGTGGGTCTGGAACGGGGTCCACTCAGCCTCGTGAGGATAATAGAGGAGCTATTTCAAGGAAATAGAGGCTCCGGTCTAGAAAACCGAGGTTAACTGCCGTGGGGATCCGTTGCGCTGACCATGCGACACCCTCTAGCCGCTAAAGTTGGCACTAACTTCGCCGACAAGCGGCGGTTGCTTGGTCGGTACAGTTTTCTTGCGGACTAAAGCCACAGATTTTGTTTGTTTGGATACAGATGTTTCGATAATGTACGTAACAACACAATACACAGTTAAGTGCATATTATTAACACGCTAAAATCTCCCCAGAAGAGAAGGATAAATGTCATGTAATTTTTTTTTCCAGTGGTCCCAAATGTGAGAATGTCTCCGAAACCTTAAACATGAGACCCGCGTTCGTTCCAGAGATATGATATTCTAACAGTCTCCTCCAGAGCACACTGTAATCATAAAGATCACTGCCTGTTTTCGTACAGACACGAATTTCTCTGGAATATTTCTTCAGTCTTAACGGTTGTGGCTACAAGCCGGAAGGCAGCAGGTTCGATTGCTGATGAAGTCATTGGATTTCTTCCAATTACCTAATCCTTCCAGCCGCACTATGGCCCTGGGTTCGACTCAGCCTCTAACAGAAATGAGTACAAAGAATCTTCATAGATGCAAAGGGCGACCGGCGCGTGAAGCTGGCCGCCTCACATATATCTGTGAGCCGATTGTCTAGAAAATGTGGGAGCCTCAACGTCTCACAACCCTATGGGCCTTCATGGCCTGTTACAGGGATAGCTTTACATTTTACCTACAGATATAATTTTACATGTGTAGAAACGGCGGATACTGACTTAATTATTCAATAATTAGGACACATTTTGACTTCAAGTGACTTTAGCTGGGTATTCGCTGCGAGTGTTTACAAGGATGAATCAGCAGTTCATCAAATTATACAACAAATAATGTGATCTCTAATAATCAGTTTAAGCTAGTCGGCTGCCATGTTTCTGCCCATCAACGTCAGGCGGATTGAGTTAGTGATGAGTGAGTTGCCCCCTGCCCCCCCTCATCCTGCGGAAGAGCTAGGGCATGCATCGCAGCCTGCATTGTGACATTATGATCACATTCATTGGGCCTGACAGGCCGCCTGCAGCGGCTGCTGTTGTGACTTGCAGGCTTGCCACAGAGGTCACCGCTGCGAAAGAGGGTTCCCCCAAACACTGCCTGTGACACCCGGTGCTGGTAAATTCAATCAGAGTTGTATTCGTCAATGGTGGACGAAAAGGGCGGAGACTGGGAAGGAAAATAAAACGTTAGAAGTCTGAAGAGTGGAACAGAATCAACGCTACCTCCTGGAATTGTAAACCATGTATTGTATAATTGAAGGAAATGCGGGAGGCGAGGAAACACAAACATTTGTTAGCCATTTCTTCTGCCGCATTTCTTTTCTGTTTTCAGACCCGCTCCATTTCATTTGAACCTGGGAGCAGATGTGATACGAAGGAGACTGAAATTGCAATTTTCCGATCGCTTTCCGGCAAAAACAGCACAAACTGGTGCTCAAATAGCTTCTCTCCCCATTCCGTCGTTTAAATACCATCTCAGGGGTCTGTGGAAGGGCAGAAATGTACAACAGACACTATGTCATTATCTGTGATAATAAGAACTTAATTCTCCTTTCCGTGTTTTCTACCACGGACTGAATCTGAGAAGATTATTTAAAAGCACAAAATTTACTCCGTAATATTGTAAATATTTACCGCAACAACTGCCGTTAAAGCGATGTACTACTAATGCCGTAAACATTTTCTAGAAGCAATTCGAACCGTCATTTCGGATCTTATTTTAATTACATAAGTTAATTTTTAGCAGATCACAGTGGCCGCGCGGTCTAAGGCATAAACCGTCTTCGCCACTCAAACAGACGAATCGTGGTTTCGAATCCCACTCGAGGCATGGATGTTGGTATGCATTTATTCTGTGTTTGTGTTGCCCTGTGTGTGGGTAGTGGCCTTGCTGCGGGCTGATCCCCAGTCCAAGGTGTCCAGCCGACTGTGTACAGGATTAAGAAACTGAAAAAGCGGCCAAGGTCCAACAAAGGGTTGTAGAGCTATAGATAGATAGATAGAAGCTAATTCTAATTTCTTAATTTCAGTACTTTCTTCTTTATAGCTGCTACGTACTGTGATGTTCACAAGGAAAGCAACCACATCCCGTACGAAGATCGGGAACGTCTCCTTTTCTTAAATAAATACAATATTAGGGTTTTACAGCTATTAACATATATATAATATATTAATCTTTGAGGCTTAAGATTAATCAGTCGGGATTGCTCAGTCGGTATAGAGACAGGCTACGGGTTGGGCGATCGACGTTCGATTTCAGGAAGAGGCAAGAGATTTGTCTGTACCCCACAGCGTCCACACAGGCTCTGGGGCCCACCCAGCCTCACATCTTTTGGGTACCAGCGGCAGGGGAGTAAAACTGAACACTAACCTCCATCTGGCGCCGTGGAGATCGATGGAGCTATACACTCACTTCTCCATACGTCTTCATTGCGTGGTGCTTAATTAAGCACAGGGACAATTGTGCATTTTTCCTTTCAGTATCCCTATACTGACCCGAAACAATTGAGGAAATAAACAATATTTTAACTGAATATAGCCCATCTGGGAATCGAACAAAACCCGACACTTCCCAATTATAAAGCAAGAATATTAACCACTACACCTCGAGGTCAGGTAATATGTTTGAATCGTATATTTCTTGATATACTGTGCAGAGTAAACCTACGCAATGGGTGAAATAAAATATTTCGTGTTATCACGATATTCCGGTCTAGAAAACAGAAATTAACGGCCGTCGGGATTCGTTGCGCTGACCACGCGACACCCTCTATCCGCTGAAGTTGGCATTAACTTCACCGACAAGCGGCGGTTGCTCGGTCGGTATAGTTCGCTTGCGGACTAAAACCACGGAGTGTGTTTGTTTTTTTATCACGATATATGCAAACCTGTTCGCCTCACAGGGGTGGCCGCTATGATAGAATAAGATGTTTATAAGACTGTGCTGCAGAGGGCCGGATGGGCTTTGCCTAGGCTTGTTTTTTGTATTTACATATATTTTTTCAAAATAAAAAAGTATTATATAATAGCTAGTCCGTTATAGCATATACCACGTATATGCTTCCCACCGCGGCGGCCAGGGTTCGATCCCGGGGTGTGGTCAAGTGGGATTTGTGGTGGACAAAGTGGCGCTGGGGCAGGTTTTCTCCGCGTACTTCGGTTTCCCCTGCCGATCTTCATTCCACCAATTGCTCCACAATCACCCTCACCTATCATCTGGGGCTGGTACAATAGGCCAGAAGTGGCCGCAGTACAAGGGACTTAGTCCCACCCCACTAGCAATACAAAAATAGGAAGGTACAGCCCGGATAAGTGCGTTTTTGCGTTAAGCGGCATTTAGAAACGCAAGCAGCGTCAAATCGCAGATACTGGTACAGTGCATCAGGCTCTACTCGCAAAGACTTGTGGGATGTTGTACCGTAAGAAAATGGTGAGCTCATTTCCTTTACCTGTTCAGTGAGGGGCAGAGGGTAGACTGTCAATCACTTGCAGCCACCTGGAGCCCACAGCCATTGTGATTGGTCAATGAGAAAAGGTTCACCACAGTTGTCCGATCAATGGTAGTCTTTTCAAATATATGGATGAACTTTTCTCGGGAAGGAAGGTTCTTCTTTGTGAGAGTTTCTGTGGCCTTCTTTGTTCACTTCGCATTAAGGGGGGGGGAAAGAAGAGATTTCCTTTCTTCGAGAAGTGTTTATGGCTCTCACATGAATTCATGGATCGGTTTATTTATGACATTCGAGTTTCTGTTTTCATGTTCCTACTTTATGGGCAAGGAATGAAGAATGAGGAAGACATGGTTCCATATCTGTTGTCCTAGGAGTACTAGTTCTTCGTCCGGGATATGGTCGCCTTCCTATTCAACATCCTAATATACAGTGGACAGACAATGAAGCAATAACAATCTAACTGCAAGCAACCGAGGCTTTCTTCAAAAGCTAGCGGTTGTTTAGACATTCAGACAAACCCAGCACTTCACTTTATGGAACCTGAAGGTTCATTACTATGTTCACAAGAGCCCGGACTGGTCTCTTTCATGAGCCACACGAATCCCGTCAATATAACCGTTCTATTTCTCGAAGATCTATTTTTAGCCAAATTTCATTATTCTGAAAAACGAAAGGAGGCTTGTGAAATCACCTTGATGTCTGCCTATGTGCATTCTTCTGTGTTTGTCCATCTATCTCCCCTAATTTTTGCCAGGAGGCTTATGAGCTCATCTTGTTTCTGTGTGTGCGTGTGTGTGTCACCATTAATTTTTTCGTTTTCTATGGGGTCCGTATCATATCAAAGGCAAGTAGGCAAATAATTCTCAGAACTTCTTGTGGTATTATTTTCTCATGTCGTAATCTCGTTATGTCAGGTTTCCCTACTTACACCTCTCATGCTTTACTCTTTTCCAAGCATGCTACACGTCCCGCCCATCGCACTCTGGTCGTTATAGTTATACTTGTCTAGGAGTGCAAGCAATGAAGCTCCTTACTATGCCATTTTATCCAGCCTCATTATTTCATCCTCCTCAGCAGCGTTCTTAAACAGACAGTAGTTGTAAGATTTTAGGTTTTCACGGTCGTGACTATGAAGAAAGCAGTCTTCTGGGATGTGGCGCCGTGAAGATATTGTGCTAACTGACGTTTCGGAGGAACGTATCACCTCCATCTTCAGAGTAGAAGAAAGAAGAAGAAACGAAGGAACAACGTGAGCAGGTGCTAATAGATTTCTACCCTGAAGATGGAGGCGATACGTTCCTCCGAAACGTCGGTTAACACAATATCTACAAGGCGCCACATCCCAGAAGAATGCTTTCTTCAGACTTAGTCTATGTTCTTCCTTTAATGCAAGGGACCAGGTTTCATGCCTACAGCAATAAAACTGAAATTCAGAAACTAAATTTTGCTCTATAATTAGGAAAGGGCTCTAGGGCTCATCCATCCTCCTGCCGAATGGGTACCTCACGCCATTTCCAAGGGGGTAAATAGGCCGGGGCGTGAACCTGACCACTCAGCTCCACCTAGTACCGAAGTCGAAAATGATGGAGTTATACTTCCACTCCCCCACACGCCTTCATCACGTGCCGCTTAATTAAACACAGGGAAAACTTTACTTAGGAAAAAACCGGAAATAATTAGAATAACGTAAAAAAAACTACCGCAATACTTACGGACTGCTTTAATAGTCGTGGTAAAAGTAAGTAAGTAAGTAGAGCTATTCCTGTAACAGGCCGTGGAGGACCATAGGTTTGTGAGATGTTGAGGCTCCCACATTTTCTAGACAATCGGCTCACAGATGGCGGTGAGATTGTCAGCCTTACGGGCCGGCCGCCCTTTACCCCAAAGAATATTCCTGGTGCTCATTTCTGTTAGAGGCTGAGTCGACCCCAGGGTCAACTGAAAAAATCCAATGACCTCATCGGGACTTGAATCCGTGACCTTCTGGCTTGCAGCATAGTGCCTTAACCAACTACACTACCACGTGCGTCGTGGTAAAAGTCTGGAGCAAATTTCATAACTATCAATTTCTGGTTCTACAGCCCTTTTGTTGGACATTGTCCTCTTTCCAGTTTCTTGGACTTTCACACAATTTGTAGGACGCCTTGGCCGGGAGATCAGCCTGTCGTAACTACGCACACAGGACAACACAACACAGAATAAATGTACACAGACATTCATGTCTCAAGTGGAATTCGAACTCAGGATCCCAGTTTCGAGCGGGAAAGATAATTAATTCCTTAGACCGCGATGCCATGTGATCAGCGTAAATTTCGTATATTTGGGCTTTCTGTATATAGTCCACTGTAGGGAACAGAAAATTGGCAATTTATATACATACATGTTGGTTTTTTTTCATTGCTAGTGGGGTGGGACTAAGTCTCTTGTACTGAGGCCACTTCTGGCCTATTCTACCAGCCCCAGATGATAGGTGAGGGTGATTGTGGAGCAATTGGTGGAATGAAGATTGGCAGGGGAAACCGAAATACTCGGAGAAAACCTGTCCCAACGCCATTTTGTCCGCCACAAATCCCACTTGACCAGACCCGGAATCGAACCCGGGCCGCCGCGGTGGGAAGATGTTCGTTCTTTACTATCTACTTTATGTACTGTGTTTTCTTTTGTTCTCATTTCACCTTTACTCCTCAGCTTCAGTGTGCTCTATCCCTCCCCAGTTTATTCCTTTGGCCTAGGTTTTGCAGCGTCGAGTGATAGTGGAAGACAGCGGCCATGGCCTATTCTAAGGTGGGCTTACTTACCCCGGTATTTGCATGAGGACGTAAAGGAAATCACAGATTTCGCAACTAATGAGACCTAAGCCTTATCCGAGACCTACGAAATATGAAAGACGAGAGATCTGTTGAATTCGTATCACTATGTAAGTTGGAGTCAATTTGTCTATATATATGTATCTATTTCCCGATTATTTATCCATAGGAGCTAAAATTTCAATCTGAAACCTGCAGAAAGAAATGGAATATCCGGATGAGAGCCGTGTAACTCGGATTTCTTGCATGGAAATTATCCGGGGCGTAATTAATGTTCATTAGTCTGGGGTTTCAAGGGAAAATTTGCTTACCGACGTTAGGTACTATGTTTCATAAACATCTGCAGAAAATTAAGACTTATATTTCTGAGATATACCGCCGTGCCTTCCACTGAAAGTTAACAGATGTTTCGAAGAAACATATTTCCTGAAGACTAATCTGCTTACTACACGCTTCGCTCTTGTTTCCTTCTTTGATTATTCTTTTACCACGAAGATAGAAGGAATATGTACTTCCGAAACGTCGGTTTACTTTCAACGGACTACACGGTGTTATATTCTAGAATATAGGAATCTTCATAATCATTATTGTCCTACATCTGTAGACAAAATATTGCGAAATTAACTGCGACTTACAAATTTCGAAAAGTAACCTGTTCCCCCCTAGAGCAAGAAATTTTAACGCTGATCAGTTTCAATAGGGAATGTTACACAGTTCTGTAGCTTGAAACTCGTCAGCTCCTAGCTGACAGATAAAAACACCGCGTCTCCGAGAGTTCAAGTGGACGATAGCAGACTCACTCCTGGAGCTGAGCCCTTCTTGAGAAGCCGCGGATTGTGCAGCTATTCAAGAGCTCCCCAGCATTTCATGGAACTCGATGGTTCATTACCGTGTTCACAAGAGCCCTCCACTGGTATCTATCCTTACCCAGATCAATCCAATCCATACCATCCATCCTATTCTTTAAGATCCATTTTAATTTTGTCCACCCACCTACGCCTTGGTCCTCCCAGTAGTCTTTTTCCATCTGGCTTTCCCACCAATATGGACAATAGCAGACAGAGAATTCAAATATATGAAGTCACCGGCATCAACATACATTTGCATTTGTCGCCCATATGGTAAGAGAGGTGCTACGTTCGAAACAACAGGCCTAGAAGTCTACCCCCAAAAGGGGGGGGGGAAATAACGAAGATGAAGAATTTTAATGAGATAGGGTTTGAGGGTATTATTCTTTTTAGTGCAAGTGGGGTGGGACTGAGTCCCTTGTACTGCGGCCACTTCTGGCCTATTTTACCAGCCCCAGATGATAGGTGAGGGTGATTGTGGAGCAATTGGTGGAATGAAGATTGGTAGGGGAAACCGAAGTACTCGGAGAAAACCTGCCCCAGCGCCACTTTGTCCACCAGAAATCCCACTTGACCAGACCCGGGATCGAACCCGGGCCGCCGCGGTGGGAAGCCAGCGGAGGTTAGAGTGTAACGAAGGTTTTTATCCGGCACAACACAACACTTCATTCTCTCACTCTCATCAGGTGTGTATGGTTAGGGTATTGATCTTAGTGGTATTAGGTTTCGGCTCGTTAAAAAGCCATCATCAGGCAAATATACACTCATATTGAATTGCGTTTAACTTGAGCATACGTATTACTTTATTGCAATTATCAATGTATCTAGTTCTATACATAGTCAAAATATCCAACATTATGTCATAATCATCACTATATTTTTAAACATATTAACATTTTTTTGGAAGCTTACAAATATTCAGAAAGAATAATATAAAATATAAGCAATAAGTTAATAAGGTTTAAAATTATAATATAACAATACACTTAGATGTTTTTGTGTTCTCACGATTCGTCATTTCATATCCTGTTTCACAGTAATGATAATTGTTGCAATCATGACATATACCAATGAACATTGTTTTGATTATGATTTAGTTTAATTTCTTTTTAATACCTACAATGGGGCGCTTGCGCTGTTTAGGACTGATGTTTCATTTCCGGTCTTTCTATTTTAAGCGTTTTCCTGTGTTACAATGTTCAGCTTTCGTTGAATATCAGATTACAAGTTCAGATGGCTTCACGCTGGTAAATATTCGTAATTTTATTTTCTGGGCAACGTCATCGTGTAGTTGGTAAAAACATATCAAAGGAATACAGCGTACAGTCCCCAGCTTCTACCCTCAGGATGGAGGCAGTGTGATCTCGGACCCGTTAGGAAGGATATACCAGTTTACACGGTGTCACAACCCAGAAAATTAGAACGTGAATTACAATAATTAGCCATCTGATTTTATCTTCTACTCTGAGGATGGATGCGGTATGACATCAGAATCGTCAGTACCAATTTACCAGACTATACTGTGTCATAACCCAGAATTGAAAATAAGAATATCATTACACATATGCTTCCATTTTCTAACCTGACGACCGAGGCAGTATGACCTTCGAATCGTTAACACAGATATACTAACTTACGCGGTGTCACAGTTCATAACATCTCAGTATGAAGCGTTTTATTATTACATCTTTTACCCTGAGGATGGATGCAATATTACCTCCGAATCGTTAGTAATGATTTACCCTACTGTCAGCCCAGAAATGCAAATGCGGTGTTATCACCCATCTGCTTCAATCTTCTGCCGTGAGGATGGATGCAGTTCCACCTCCGAACCGTTGGCGTCGATGTACCAGACTACACCGTGTCACAACCCAGAAGGTCACGGTATGAAGTATGTTATTAGCCTGCAAATGGCCAGTTGTTATACAACGCACAATATAAAAGAGAGTAAGTAAAAAAATGTGAAGCTATCCTTGTAACAGACCGTGGAGGCCCATAGGGTTGTGAGACGCCGAGGCTCACAGCTGGAGGCGAGTTTAGCGGTCTTACCCACCGGCCGTCATTTACCCCCCACGAAGATCCCTGCTACTTATTTCTGTTACAGGCTGAGTCGGCCCCAGGGCTCCAAGGATTAGGTCAATTGAAAATTCCAATGACCTCATCAGGAATCGAAACCGCGACCTTCCGACTTGTAGCATAGTGCCTCAAGGAACTACCCTACCGCGTGACCCCAGGAGAACGCTAGAGGTGCACTCAGGACACAGCAACGGCCTCTACTGCGCACGCTCCGCTGCACCCAGGCCTTACCCTAAGAGAGAAAGCAGGTGAAACTTGACGAGCCGGTGGAGCTGCGCTCAATGCCTCTGCTAGTGGCGAGAACACAGTCCAGAGAACTACAGAGATGGGAAAGCCAGAAGGGAAGAGACCACTAGGAAGACCAAGACGTAGGCGGGTAAATAGGTGAAGTTGTCCGTGTATTTAACTAATTAATCATTACGCCACGAGGGCGTATAGATCCATATTTTTTACTTCGGCAGTAATTGGAGGTCAGTTTCACGACCCGGCCGCTTTACTTTCGGGGAAAAACCCTCCGGTACCCACTGGATAGGAAGTTGGGTGGACCTCAGAGTCGATTTGGACGGCATGGAAAAATGAAAATTCTCGACCCCACCGGGACTCGAACTCCGGCCCTTCGGTCGTCCAGTCCGTAGACAGTCGCTATACCGGCTGCGCTATCCTGGCTTATAGATGTAGGTGAGTGGATAATATTAAAATGGATCTTAGAGAGGAGGGAGTGGTGTGAACTGGATTTATCTGGCTCAGGGTAGGGACCAGTGGATGGCTCTTATGAAAATGGTAATAAACATTTGGGTTCCATAAAATGTTGAGAAATTCTTGAGTAGCTGTTCTATTTGCGGCGCTCAAGAAGGGTTCATCTCCATGGAGTTAGTAATTTTCTTACACTGAACCCTCAAGTGGTTCGAAAAGACATTTCTTGTATCCACGCGACACTGTTAAATAGGTCTCTTCGTAACTTCATGGGACACAGTACTTGAAAAGTGACAGTCGCTCAGCTATTCAAGGTTCTTCGCCTTTTATAGAAACCGAACGTTCATTACTGTGTTCGCGAGGGACCCGGCACTTAACACAACACAATGCCCTTGGTAGGCGCAACAATGTTGATTTAAGGTTAGTTCTTTGCTGTAGCGTTCGGCAGAATTCAATGGTCAAGTCTACGCTACCAGTTCAGAATGTGTTACAAGTATTTATATTTTCTTTATGACACTTCAAGTTTCACCTTTTGTTACATTATCCATACTTCAGCAAGAGTCCTGTAGAGGACTTACCCAGTTACAATTGTTTGCCCAGTGAAAATGGCGTCGTCGTTTAGATAACACTTCGTAGATGTTATCCTTGTCACAAATTATTTTTCTTTAGACGCATAACAATTACAATGTTCAAAAAGTGGTTCATAGTTTAGAATAGGGCGTTAAAAATGGAACAGAAACCACACAAAGCACAAAATGTGTAGTAAATTTATCCGTCTGCTTAATTAAGTATCACTCATATGGAGAAGTATGCGGGCGTGGCCATACAGCTCCACACATTATTAACTTCAGCACTAGATGGGGATTGTGAGCCGGGATAGCGTAGTCGGTATAGCGATTAGCTACAGGCTGGACGATCAAAGAAGTCGGAGTTCGAGTCCAGCAGGGTCAAGGATTTTCTCTTCTCCACGTTGTCCAGACCGGCTCTGGGGTTCACTCAACCTCTTATACAATGAGTACTTGGGGCTCCTTCCCTGGGGGTAAAGCGAAGGGGGCGTGAAGCTGACTACTCACCTACAACTAGTGCTGATGTAAAGAAAATATGGATCTATACATCCACTCCCCCATACGCCTTCATGGCGTAGTGCTTAATTAGTTAAGCACAGGGACAACTTTACCTTACCTTACTAGATGGAGGAGAGTGCTTAGGCGCATGCTCCGGCCTTAGGATCCACGGGGAGACGGAACATAGGTTCCAATTTGAGAGAAGGCCGAAGGGCCGAATAACCGTCCCTGACGCTATGGATAACGAAAACAGGAAACAGAATCCCGATTCTCCTGTCGCCTATCCTGTAGCTCAGTCACTATACCGACTGAGCTATCCCAGCTTTCTTTAATAGTGATAAAGGCCATCATTAATAGCTTTGTCTGGCTCTATTTACGGTCAAGTCGTTGACGTAACATTACGCTATTAAGGTTCCCGGCAGGGGACAGGGACATCTCTGCCTCATATCCAGTGGGTGATGGGGCCCTATCCTCGGGTTTGAAGCTGGTCACTCACCTCCATCTAGTGCCGAGGTCAAAATGGTGGAGCTGTACCTCCACTCCGATCCACCTTTGTAATATGGTACAATATAATTTTACGTTTTTAGTACGGTAATTTAATTGAGAAAGAATCAGCGTTTTGAAATTCAAAGTTACTGTTTAAATTAAGAAAGTGTACCAATAGCGTCCTTCTTGAGATGATAGTAATCGCTTGCTCACTCAAGAAGTGATCCATTAAATGGAAATCAGAGTTTTATTGCTGTTCAAAAGATATTTTCACTTTTACTCGTATTTACTCTTTAAAAAAAAGGTAAATTTGTCCTTGTGCTTAACTAATTAATCACTACGCCATGAAGACGTATGGTGGAGTCAGTTTATAGATCCACGTTTTTCTGAGCACGGCACTGGTTGGAGATGAGTGGTCAGCTTCACGCCCCGACCGCTTTACTTCCGCGGAAAAATCTGCCGTTATCTACTGAATAGGAGGCTGGGTGGGCCTCATGTTTTCTAACCTTAGACATTCGAATTCAGCCCCAAATTTCACACTATATTCCTTTAAGGTCAACTCAATATTTTCTTTCCATTTACGCCTAGGTCTCGCAGATGTTCTGTTACCTTTCGCTTTTCCGATTGAACCTTACCTCAGGCCTCTTCTACTTTTGCTGCCTGTTCCGCATACAACTCCCTGATTTGCGGTTCCTGATCAGCCCAATAACAATAATAAAAATAAAAATAACATTAATTCGTATTTGTGGGAACTGAGATTTTTACCGTGGTATCAAATCAGTGGTCTTCTGGGATATGATGCCGTATATTCTGGTACACGTTTACCGACGTTTGAGAGGAACCTGGCGCCTCCATAATCAGTCTGTAGTTTCGAAAAGTTCACGAAAGTTTAAGAGGACACCGAGGCCCTGTATTTTCACTGCGTGGTCGCTTGGGTTAACAATGTTTGGGAAAAATTCTCTGCATCTAACTTCATGTTGTAAATTCGTTGGTGGTTACCATGTTCTGCCTAAAACTTCAGAGCTACCCTGATGACTGAGGCTGTAAGTTACTCCGAAACGTTGGTCACCATACGTTGCCAAACCCCAGAAGACCACAATTAGAATATCGCCTCTGTGAAAACCCCAAATTTCATATAAATACCAATTAAACCTCATCTGCAATTTTTGGACATTTATCGGGGTTGTACTCTGGCAGTTTTTCGCTCGAGGGCCAGGACGGGAGAATGATATTTCGATATGTAAAGTGTCTCTGGCCGGTCACGGTAGCCGAGGAGTCTAAGGCATGTACTGTCTTCGCTCGCTCGGAAACCGGGTTCGTGGGTTCGAATCTCACTCAGGGCATGGATGTTTGGTGTGCATTTTTTTTGTGTTTGTGTACAGGTAGAGGCCTTGCGACGAGCTGATCACCCGCCCAAGGAGTCCTATCGTATGTCTAAGATCTAGTAAAACCGAAGTGAAACGGAGAGTTTCATGGAGGTAGGCCTAGGCCCACTGGGGCTGTAGTGCCAAAGGGGGGAAAAAAGTGTCTCTGTGTTCAGTTAATTAAAGATCTCACCATGAAGAACTTTATGGAACTGGAGGTATAGCTCCATCATTTTTGACCTCGCCCCTAGATAAAGGCGAGTGGTGAGCCTCACGCCCCGTCTGCTTTACATCCGCATCCAGTGTAAGGGCCCCCGGTTTGGGGGTTTGGCTCCAGAGCTGGTCTGGATGCTGTGGAATAGTGAAATGTATAGACCCATACATATACATGCATAGTGGGTCTACACGGACGCTGGATATTGCTTCTTGTGGGTGTGCAGACTCTGGCTGAGGGTGACATCTGGCGCAGATCCCACGTAACCCCTCGCCAACAAGACGATGAGAATTTTACGGCTGACAGACAGTAAAATACTGCGCACGTTACCCACACCACTATACTGTTCCTCCTAAACTGCCTAATCCAAATATATGAGCCGCGCCATAGCTCAAGCGGTTAGTAGCCGACTTCTTACCGCGGCGGCCCGGGTTCGATCCCGGGTCTGGTCAAGTGGTATTTGTGGTGGGATAAGTGGTGTTGGGGGCGGATTTACTGCGAGTACTTCGGTTTCTCCTGCCAATCTTTATACCACCAAATTACCCATCAGAATCACCCGGGGCAGGCTACAATAAGCCGATCAGTGGCCGCCGTGCCGAGGGGACCCAATTGGATTCAAGCCCCTACTAAATGAATAATAAAAAAAAACAAATATATTATAACATTAAAAATATTTTATACTAATCACCAAATATATAAGTATATAGCTTAGTGCAGCGTTTCTCAAAATGAAGTCGCTGACACCCAGAAGACGGTGAAGTTTTCTTATCTGCATTTCTTTCTAATTCTTCCGTAACGCTTATAAGCATGAAATTAATTTAAATAGAATTTCAAAATTTAGCTCCTACTTCACAGAGAACAAACTCCGTCTCTATTACAAAGATACGTAGAATAAATTTGTTTAGAGAGATGTTCACTCTTTATGTTGAAAATCGTATGAAATAGATAAATACACTCTGTGAACAAACTGCAGAGTAGGTTTAATGGAAAAGCATTTGGTACACATAGCTACCACTGTGATTTAAAGGCTTAATTTTTTATTGCTGGTATTATTATCGTTAAATAGGTCAACTGCGAAACAGAAAATTATCTGTTCATGATGCACAAAAACAGAAGAAAAAGGAGAACACATTTGTTAAAGTAGATGTCGCCATTCTATTGCAAAAAATGCAATTTAGATAACAATAGGGTGAGAAAACAACAATTTTTTGCACACGAAAGCGAAATCTCATAATAAGACGAAAGCGATAAACAAGCAAATAAACGTGGATATCTAGAAAAGTACTGTGTCATTAATACTACCATATTCAATAAGTTCGTGGAATGGCCGCAAAGCGTCGTAGCAGTGCATTACAGCGGATAGGTTGAGGCACGACATGATGTCCTGTCAGTTCATCTCTCGTCACAGCAAGAGGCAGTTGTGTGCAAACAGTGTAAGCATAACTGCTGTCTCTATTGTGAATTGCAGTTAAATGCAAGTGGTGGAAATCGAAAATGTGGCAGTTTGAACAACGGGCAAACATCAAGTTCTACCAGAAACTACGCAAATTCCCTAGCGAAACATTTGACGTAGGAAGAATTGGCTGTTGCTACACGACAACGCCCCTGCACATCGCTCTGTTCTTGTCCAAGAGGAACTGGCAAGGCAACAGGTCACCGTTTTGCCACACCCACGGTACTCACCTGATCTCGCACTTGAGAGCAAAGCTACGTTGGCGTAGATTTCAGCCGTCCGAGGAGGTCGTCATTGCCACAAGAGACGCCGTACGGGAATTTCCTGCCAGTATGTTTCAGCAATGTATTCGGCAGGTATATCAACGTTGGCAGACTTGCATAGCGACCAACGGCGACTATTTCGAGGGCCGATGTGGATCTCTGTAAGTGTATGTGAAAACCTTAAGTCCACGAACTTAATGACTGTGCCACGGATATTGTTCATGGAAGGTGAAAATGTTACTTGTTCTATTAGGCATAGAAAGCTTCAAACATGTTTACAGAAACAGTTCATAATGGACTCGATTTTTTTTCAGCGAGGAGAAAATTTACTTCCTAACTTCACAAGAGGATAAACAAATTTTATATTTGTAAGCAGTGAACATAATGTGCTGACATATGCCCGTATTAAACTTATCCACAAAAGTGTGCCTAATTCACGTATATAAATAAAGTTCTATTATTTTTGGACCAGATCATGAATTTTTTATATTTTATACTGGGTGATCATTGTCGAATTCACGTAATTTTCATAAAAAAACATAAAACTCCTTATGTTTACTAGTATATGTTATGTATATTTCTCACAGTGGCCTAGAGGCCTGAGGCATGAAGTTTTCATCACCTGCTCAAACACTGGGGCTTATGGTTCGAATCCTACTCGAGGTATGAATTTGCTTTTATTATGAATTTTTACTGTCCTGCGCAGGTAGCGGCCCTGCGACGGCTGATCCCATGTCAAAGAATTCCTGCCGACTGTCTCTAAGTTTAAGAAACCGTAAAACAGACGCCAAGGTTCATCATGGACGGTCGCACTCACAGAGGTACTTAGTAGTAGTACTGGTAAAGGTAAAGTCTCTGTGCTTAAGTAATTAAGCACTACGTCATGAAGACGTATGTGGGAGTGGATGTATAGATCCATATTTTCTTGACCTCGGCATTAGTTGAAGGTGAGTGGTCAGCTTCACGCTCAGGGAAAGAGCCCCCGGTACCCACTGGATAGGAGGTGGCGTGAACCCCAGAGCCGGTCTGAACGATTGGAGAAGAGAAAACTCTTGACATTACCGGGACTCGAACGCCGACCCCTAGATCATCCAGCCTGTACCCAATAGCTACACTGACTGCTGTATCCCTGATCCTCAGTAGTAGTAGTAGTAGTAGTAGGAGGAGGAGGAGGAGGAGGAGGAGGAGGAGGAGGAGGTAAAGGATATTTGAAGTACCTTTTTAAAATTGAAAAATACTCAGTACAAAAACCAAAGATATTTCACACCCATTTGAAGACGTGCTAAGCCCTCTTATGTCCATTTCTCAAAAAATATCTGAAGGGATATCTTGTAATCGTAAATATCTGCCAAATTTCAATTATAAAATTAATGATCGGGCTTTCCTTCACATTCTCTGTTTGCTAACTCTGCTTCTGCATTTTGAGGAACGCGCGTAAATGGGGTTAAGATCAGACAATGTAATTTTCCCCATCTCCAATCTGCGTAATGGAACGACCCGTCTCGTAAAGTTATTATTCGCTAAAGGATGGCGCCACTAGTTTGGTTTTCCAGACTTGACAATGAAAGCCATCTCCCTCCATGCTACCGCAAGAGATTCCTTGAGCTTCCCCCGTTAAGATTCGTCTGGACGCCTCGCCCAGCACAGATTCTGAAGCCGTCAAAACGTGACTTTCTACCAAATACAGTCCGTTAGAAATTAGAAAATACTAATATAGAGTTTAAGCTACACGCCCTCAATAGGATCTTATGGCGCGCTGATTGGGCGCAGGGCTAACTTTTATTTAATTTGTACGTTCATAACGAAAGCATGCGAAACTGCACCTCCCTTATTTTTTTCCTTCATCCATATATTAGGCCTATATTTCTAGAGGCACCAAATGTATTCTCATGAAATTTAAATGCTGGGTAATATTATTAAAATTTATTTAAAATATTCAGACACTGGGTGAAATCGGAAAGACAAGGGATACTTACATGGTTCATGTGGGGGCAACCAGACCGTAAGTCGCTAATTACTTTTCGAAGAGAGAAACACCCGTATGCTGAGCAAAAGTAAAAGTAAAGGTAAAGATGTCCCTGTGCTTAAATAACTAAGCACTGCGCCATGAAGTGGTGGTGTGGGAATGGAGGTATAACTCCACCATTCTCGACCTCGACACTGTATAGATTTGAGTGGTCGGCACCACGCCCCTGTAGCTATATATCTGGAAAAGGGCCCACGGTCCCCCTTTGACAGAAAGCTGGATGGCCCCCAGAGCCGATCTGAACACTGTGAAGTAGAGAAATATTTCTTGCCCCTGCCTGGAGTAGAACCGGAAATGCAGCCCAGAGCCAGTCCATCAGACATGTCTCTTAAGCCAAATACAGGTCTCTCGCTAGTCGTGAGGTTTCTGAGAGAAATAAGAGCGATATTAATGCTATGTGAGTTTGTAACTGGAGGCAACATCAGACTGAATGAGTCAAACTCGTTACACTACATTAACATTTTCCAAATTGCTTCTGGTTATGTTAGAATTTTGAGGAGGAAAAACCGTTCCACGAATAAGACAGTTCGGGAGGACTGATCTAGAAAGTTATTACAATTATAATTGTATTTAAGAGTACCTGCGATATACAAGCAAGTGAAGTGGATTGGGTGGGGGTGGGAATATACTTTGTCCTCATAGCAAACAGCGGGGGAGGGGGCACGCGATAGCGTAGTTGGTTGAGGCACTATGCTACAAGCCGGAAGGTCGCGGGTTCAAATCCCGATGAGGTCATTGGATTTTTTTTTTCAATTTACCTAATCCTTCCAGGCGCAATATGGCCCTAGGGTCGACTCAGCCTCTAACAGAAATGAGTACCAGGAATTTTCCTGGGGAGTAAAGCGCGGCCGGCGCGTAAGGCTGACAACCTTACCGCGATCTTTGAGCCGACTGTCTAGATAATGTGGGAGCCTCAACGTCTCACAACCCTATGGGCCTTCACGGCCTGTTACAGGGATAGCTTTACTTTTACTTTACAGCAAATAGTGGATATACACCTTACGTATCTCAAAATAAAACTGATATGCCAAATATCATGTTTCAGGTATAATTTTCATAAATGATTTAGTTAGTAGGTTCACCGACGTCTGACTTAAGTCCAAGTCCGAAACGCCATTATTTCTGAAAAAGTTCGCAGTAAATATTTACGTCATGCTCGGACAGTCTACAGAACAATAGCTGTCAACTTTCCTGACATGCGCAGTGCTCCGAACAGTGACCTTCATAGTTAAGTTTGTTTCAAGTTTCGTACTAATCAGGTCTTGTGAAGTGTTCTCTGCGGCAGGGAGCAGCTGCTTCAACAGTGCGTATCTCTGCAACGTAACGAGGAAGGAGACAAGAGAACAAATCAACTCTGCAGAAAATATTAGAGCAAGTACCATGTGACGTAAGTCCATTTCATTCGAAGACATAAAGGTCATTGTAGGTCTCAGTGCGAAGTTAAAAAGAGAAAGTTGTGTCTGTACGTAACTAATTAAGCACTACGTCATGAAGGTGTATGGGGGAGTGGATATAATGGCCCATGTTTTCTTGACCTCGGCACTAGTTGGAGGTGAGTATTCAGCTTCACGCCACGTCCGCTTTACCCCGGGGAAAGAGCCCCCGGAACCCATCTGATAGGAGATTGAGTGGACCCCAGAGCCAGTCTGGATAACATGGAGAAGTGAAAATTCTTGACCACACCGGGACTCGAACTCCGACCTCTCGATCGTCCAGCCTGTAGCCAGTCCCTATACAGACTACACTATCCGGCTCTCGGTGGCAGATTATTATGGCTCGTCCCCTATACATTCATTCATTCATTCATTCGCCATGTAAATTTCCGTGACGCATATATTCAGATAATATCCTGAGGGATGTAGCCAGGGCGTTTCCTTCGGAATATGAGTTGTTATTCGATTAAAAATGTTCATAATTTCAAAGTTCATTGAACAATACCAATTTTGAATGCGACATTCAATTCATTGGTAATTAGTTTTTCCACTCTTATGAAGCAAGAAGATTCAATGCGATGTCCACAAGAAGACGCAAGTGGAACCTTTCCTGGACCAGGAGATTTTTAGTCGACACTGACAAGAAATTCTACAAGATGGATTTCTTTCCCTTACGGCAGGACTGGAGAAGATTCTACTGCTGGAATCCGTAAGAACGAATTTCCGTACATTCTGTACATCTTCGAAAGAGAAACCGCCGCTGATATTAAACAAAGTAGAAAACAAGGAACAGAGCCAAGCAAGAAACCATCTTTAAGCAGAAGAGCTGCGGCCTTCTTCATGCTGGCTTCTTGCTTGGCTTACGCTTCATCTATGAAGACGGAGGCAAATGTTCCCTCGAAACGCGGCATTATATTATCCCAGCAGACAGAAATGTTTTTAAACACAGCTGTGGGAATATCGAATTCTACAAACAACAAGCAGTCTTATGAGCAGAATTCTGTCGTGCGGGGTGCCACTCTGTATGGTCCGTTGATAGTCAACCGACATTTGGGACAAACATGTCGTTTCAATCTTGAAACTGGGTTTTGTTGTTGTTGTTGTTTGTTTGTTTGTTTGTTTTTGCTTGGCTTATTCTCCTAGCCTGGAGATAGAGGCGACATGTTCCTCTGAGACGCTGGCTGACTTTCAGCGGGCTACATGGCGTTACATCCAAGGAGATACAAAGCTTCAAAACCACAATTGTGAAAACCTCAGATATTATGAGTAAGTTGTCTATCTTGGATTAGGCACACAGACAGTACAGGTTAAAATTTCTAAGTGCTGAATTTGTTTGTATAGTCACTATACCAGGTAGGGGCAGTTTTACGTTAAGACTGACAGCATGCCAGCGAGTACACGCAGAGTTTCTTTTAGCACGATTAGTTCAATTCATAGGAGGACGAACAAGACAAAGGAACTTTGCGTTTTTGAAAGTATCAAACGTCTTATTAGTATTCGCTACAGCCAGGAAAAGAGGGGTGGGGGGTGAGAACAAGTTCTTTTGGATACATCACTATTTTCAAGGGAAGGATCGGGGGGGGGGAAGTAGCAACATTCCAAAGAGGGGCGTGCAGGCATCTTCTTGGTTATAATTTCGGATACGTGCTCTGGCGGCATTTGCTTGTAGGGGCTAAGTAAATCGGTCAAGAACGTCAGGATTGCCTGTCTCCGGACCAAGACTTGGACCCGCTATATCCCGAATATAGGTTGATATTATGACATGACGGGTGACAGCTGAAGTAGCAGACCCAGAAGACATCCATTTCAAGGCAACGGCACGCAAATACGTTTCCGCCGTAACGAATAATCACGCAACAGATGGATTGTTGGAAGCGGCGTTTTCTATGCAGTCCGTGCAGAAGCTATATAACGTCAAGTTTCTCAGAGACAATTCAGACTCCCGTGTGGAGGCTGGGTCGAATACCTCCACCGTAACCCTGCGATTCGTAGGAAGCGACGAAAAAGGGAAATCTCAAATCTGAGACAGTAAATTATGGTCGCGAGTCCCAAGGGACTCGCACCCGAGAAAGACTGCGCTGGAGAGAGCCAGCAGCATATACGTACAAAAGACAGACCCGTCCTCTCATCAGAAAGGGCGCCCCACAATAACAAGACCGTAACTGTCAAACAGTAATAAATATCTGGTCACGAGCCCCAGACTTGTGTGTAGTGCAAAAGTAAGACTTTTCAGTAATATGCTATGTGTGTGCGAAATGTACATTATACGAAAGGCCAAGTATATTCATAAGAGAAAAGCCAAGCTTCTCGTTAGACAGAATGTTACATAAGGACTATGACCTTAAGGGGTTAGTTGAAATAATCTGAAATAATCTCTGGTCGTGGGTCTCAAGGAGCCGGACGACAAGATGAACTGATTGGTGGTAAACTGCTAGTCGTAGAGTAACTTTGACTTCGACTTTAACGTTCACGTGACTAAACTGCCGTTGTAACGTAGGACACGTAAGATAGAATTTTTTTGCTTCGCAAAGCCTGGATTGAAAGAGGACTTGTATGTGGTGTAAAAGGAAGACTTCTCAATAACACGTTACATGTGCGACTTGACAGAAGGCGAAGCAAATTCATTAAGAGACAAAACACATTTTCTCCTCGAAGAGCACGTTACATAAGGACTGTGACCATAGAGGTTCAGTTAATAATCTCTGGTCGTGAGTCTCAAAGTGTTTCGTTTGAGAAGCAGTGGAGTCTCCATCGTTGAAAGCCGTAACAAAGAAACGTCTAGTGAAGACTATAACAACTGAGAAGATTAATCTATGTCATACGGATTTGTACAATATATTCAAGAGTTATAAGTGTCAAATAGACCCGGTAATCAATCCCAACCGTATGTCCAGGCACTGACACGTGACGATATTAATTCCGCAACATAAGTCACAGATGTGTCAAATTAAACATAATAACTTATGAACACTGCATAGAACAGAGGAATCTGATAAGAATGTGGGCATACACAGTGACACAATCCACTGACATGCTGCAGCAAATAATTCACACAAAATACAGTCATTCTAATGTAATTTAGCCAGTGCACACTTCAATTAATGTATGACATGCGTGTTCATTAAATATTCATTACAGTGGAGTGAGGCATGTGAATCGTGACGTAATTGGATTCCATAGCTTCGTTCCCTACTACTGGATTAATCCACAAACATTCGCATTGGAGATCTGATATAAAAACAAAATTGTAAGTTTTTTCTATGAAGCTA
Organism: Cryptotermes secundus; assembly: GCF_002891405.2. NCBI lineage: Eukaryota > Metazoa > Arthropoda > Insecta > Blattodea > Kalotermitidae > Cryptotermes > Cryptotermes secundus. The sequence goes on along the minus strand of NW_019724784.1, from coordinate 31,547 downwards.
ATATAATTTGTTTGTGTATAACAGCTTGAATCGTCATTAACAAATTATTGTATAATATCTGCTAAAATAAGCGTACCGCAGTATGAAAAACATGTCATAAAAACACGCGCAGTAATTATTATCTTACGTGGCCTGACAATAAATTTCGCGAACTCTCCGCAGTAAAAGTGCTATACGCATCATTGCTGAATGTCACTGTGGTCGCCTTCAAAGTACTCCACTTGGGAAGCTGTGCACCGATGCCAGCGCCTAGTCCACCCTTCAAAACAATTTTGGAACTGGTTTTGTGGAATGGCAGACCGCCTCTGTGGTCTAGGGGTCAGAGTTACTGGCTACATACAGATCAAGAGGTCCGGGTTCGATTGCCGGCGCTACCAGATTGAGAAGCTATTTCAAGGAAATAGCGGCCCCGGTCTAGAAAACCTAGATTAATGGCCGTGGGGATCTATTACACTGACCACGCGACACTCTCTATCCGCAAATGTTGGTACTAACTTCACCGACAACCGGCAGTCGCTCGGTTGGTATAGTTCACTTGCGGACTACAGCCACGGAGTTTATTTTTGTGGAACGACCTTCGGAGATGGCGTCGTATTACTCCTGATGTCATCAATGTCATCAAAATTCCTTCCTTACAATATTTCCTTCATCTTTGGGAACAAAAGAAGTCATTGGGGGCTACATCGTGTGAACAGGGAGGACTCTTATTTGTTCACTAGCTAATAACTCCCTCACAGACAGTGCTCTAATTGAAGCTCGACATTTTCGCAACCGCATTCCAAAACACACTCAGACAATAATAGACGCCACTCACAGACTGCCATAGGTCAACAACAACACAGCTGTGAAACGCTGATATGCCATCGTTACGAAACCATACTGAGGCTTCTGTCCACTGTTGCCATGGCAAACTCACGATGGTTACTTCGCGAACTTTATTGTCATACCTCGTATTACGTATTTAATAATCGTCAACTTCCCGGTTTGGGCAAAATGCTTAGAAAAGATGGCGTGCACTTGATGTGAGAGTCAAAGTGAAAACGTATTTATAGATTCAATTAAAATCCAAGTTTTGTCACATACAGTTTTTCAATCTTGTCACATTTTTGGCATGTGTACCCAAATTAGAGACACATCTTTGAGTCTTAAATTTTCTATGACATTAGCTGTGCTTCGTGGACAGTTCTAAGAGTTCTCTATAGATAGTTCTATAATGGACGAGTTTGGAAAGTTGTCCCTTATGGTTTTCATGCCCTTCCATTTTTCAGCCACCAGATGAATAACTGCAAACGTGGCACCTTAAAGGAGATGGGAGGGGGATTTAAACGAAAAGTCATGCGGATGAAGAAGCCGGACTGGCAACCATGCGAAAGTCTGGTTCATGGCAACGTCTCGTACAAGTTCTGCCAGGCATACCAAATCCTGGCTCCATGAAACACAAGGAAAAAAGTAAAAGAGAGACAGATTTTCCGAACCCATTCATATTCAAGCTTAAGTCTAGATAATGTGGGACCCTCAGCGTCTCACAACCCTATGGGCCTTCACGGCCTGTTACAGGGATAGCTTTATTTTACTTTCATATTCAAGCTCCACTCTATTTAAACAGCATAAGCTGTCATTGCCTCACAGCGATAAGAACACCTCTGAAGTGCAAGAGATACTGGTTTTTCTTGGTTACGGTTTGGTCAAGGGAAAACTGTATCGACGACAACTAAATATAGGTCTGCTCTACCCTAGGAAAGTAGTCTAACACTGAATGAGATGCTGTGTGGATTCGAAGCCGGTCTCTTCATTAGAGCGAACAGAAATATCTCAACGGGAAACAAACATTAGTCGTGTAAACCTTAGCTAGTCACGAAACTGAGTTATGCAATAATAATTCAATTCAATTCAATTCATTTACGCGCAAACTTAGCAGCACAGAGGCCAATTACAAAGTTAGCGCGAGTACACAGAAATACACAAAAAGTAATTAAAGAACAAAGTACAAAATATGACCATCTATATAATGGTAATACATGTAAATTAATAATAATTCCAAGAGAAATTGCAGTTAGAGTTAAAAGGCGAGAAAAATAAAATAAGTACATTTCCAGTGGTTATGCCATTTGTGGCGAGAAAGGGCAATACATGTACATACACACACAGAAGTTATTAATAATTCAATTCAATTCTTTAATTCAATAATAATAATAATAATAATAATAATGACAATAACTGAATTAATTCTAACTTATTTGTATGCTAACACAATATCCAAATAATAATAACTATAATAAAAATAATAACAATTATAGCACATTATGAAAATGATTGGGGAGAACTTTCCTGGTCCCGAATACGTCAACATCCCTGCAGACAACATTAGCAGCTGCTGCACATCCAGCAGAGGGACAATTGTTACATGAGGAGCAAACATTGAACAATGAAAAATCTCTGCTATATCGAGCAGGAACTCGGAGACCAAAAATTCCAGAACGGAAGGACAGAATTTGGAGCCAAAATAAACTTGAGTAAGAAAGAGAGCATCGAGGCGATGTCTCCTGTACGTAAAGCGTGCAATTGTAACTCCTCAAGAGCAAGAGAGTGACTATAATGAACTTGAGGATAGAAACGATTAAACAGAAGGCCGCAAACTTCTGCTGGATGCGTTCCAGCTTTTTGGCATCAGTTGAAGTAATCGAATTCCAGATTATGGACGCATAATAATAATGGGGGCACGCTGTAGCGTAGTTGGTTGAGGCACTATGCTACATGCTGGAAAGTCGCTGGTTCAATTCCCGATGAAGTTATTGGATTTTTAAATTGATAGAATCATTCAAGCTGCACCATGGCCCTGGGGTCGATTCAGGCTCTAACAGAAATGAGTACCAGGAATCTTCCTGAGGCTGAAGGGCGGGCGGCGCGTAAGTTTGGCAATTTCACCGCCATCTGTGAGCTGATTATCTAGAAAATGTGGGAACCTCGACGTCTCACAACCCTATGGTCCTCCACGGCCTGTTACAGGGAGAGCTTTACTTTTTAATAACAATAATAATAATAATAATATGCATAAGAGAGATTGAAAGCAACAATAAAGAAATTTAGAGTAACACGTAATAATTAAATTATTTAATTAAGTCGAATTATTTGTTACTTGCCTTAACAGCCAAATGGCCAAATAAAAGGCAAGCACGAATAAGAACAACCATAAGAAACAAAAAAATGAGAACAAGGTCATTTTATCACAATGTTTTTCATGATCATCGTCAAAACTCAGAACTTCTGCAATCCAAAGAGAATTTGTAAAAGAGAATACAGTATTATCCATTTTTATACAAAAGTTATAGTACATCGAGCGATCAATAATCATTTATGAAAATTAAACGATTCAAATATTGCCAGTTAACAGTGTTACAAATTACACACCATTTATAAGTAACTTTCAATAAAGCATCAACAATTCAAATCAAATTCCATTTGATATTTTGGACGTCTGCCAGAGCCTCTGTGCTTTCTTTCTGTCACATCCACCTACGGCCCTACAGCCCTTTTTTGGGCCTTGCCGCTTTTTCAGTTTCCTGAACTTTTACACAGTCAGTAGTATGCCTTGGGTGGGGGATGAGGCCGTCACAAGGCCACTGCCCACACACAGAACAACACAAAGACATCCATGCCTCGAGTGGGACTGGAACCCACTAACGGGTGTTCGGGCGGGTGAAGACGGGCCATGCTTTAGACCACGCAGCCACTGTAATCGGGCTCTTGCTGTTCCTCCTCATGTAAATTTAGCAAAATCTAAAGAGACAAATGACTAGACATAATTATTTACAGCAGCCTTCACTTCTCATTTCTCCCCCACAGAATAAAGAAGCGTTGGGCCAGTTATCTTTACTTCGCAGCCGAAGCGAGACTAGTATATTTGTCCCAGAGTGGAAACCTGTTGTGAACAAATGACATTTCCCTCTTTAAACATACAGAGTCTACGTCATACCCTGAGGCTTTCATGTTGTTTTGGGGAACGTTAGAACTAGTTTTACTTCGTAAGAACTTTGCTAGACTTCGCGGCGCTGAAAACTGGCTTTTAAATTGCGAAAAATAAGGTCATGTAGACAGGGATATTACATATAAAAAGGACGCCAAAATGTTATTTAAAATAAAATGATCTCGTGTGAGGGGTGACTGCCAGAATATATACAGGCACGACTAGAAGCCTAGCGAGATTATGGCTTGAGGCGTGACTATAAAATAGATGGTTACCGAAATGGATACGAGGAACAAGAACTCAAAACCGACTCTAAATAGAAGCATTTCTGTAGGGGTCGAAAATAAGACTTTTTTTTTTTACTTGCTGATAAAATGAGAAAAAAACAAGAGGTTTTTTTGTGAATTTTCAGAGATAGGGCAGGGTTAAATATATCTTTAAAACCTTTTTATTTTATGGAAGAGCAAGTACAGGAGACAGATATATCCGGACAATGGAACCTGGCGACTTCTTCTGGTAGGCCTGAGTTACAAAGAACTGATTATGCAATTCTGCTTAGCAGTGATCAGGATTGCAATTCGAAGGTTGTTAGCAGTTTAACAGGTCTGTTTCAAGCAAACCGCAATCCATAAAATATTGAAAAAAAAATGAATGGTTTCACATGAAAAAAGGTTACTGTCAACGTTTCGTTTCTCAAAGATAGAACAAAACCGAAATATAAAGGTATTTTTTATATTGCTAGTGGGGTGGGACTAAGTCCCTTGTACTGCGGCCACTTCTGGCCTATTGTGCCAGCCCCAGATGAGAGGTGAGGGTGATTGTGGAGCAATTGGTGGAATGAAGATTGGCAGGGGAAACCGAAGTACTCGGAGAAAACCTGCCCAGCGCCACTTTATCCACCACAAATCCCACTTGACCAGACTCGGGATCGAACCCGGGCAGCCGCGGTGGGAAGCCAGAGACTAACCGCTTGAGTTATGGCGCGGCCTAAATATAAAGGTAACCAATAAGGGCTTAAGGTTTGTTGCAGATTCTATTGTGATCGCTTTTGTGGTCTAATGGTCAGAGTTCCTGGCTACAGATCCAGAGGTCCCGGGTTCGATTCCCGGCTCTACCAGACTTTCTGAGTAGGGGTCTGGAACGGGGTCCACTCAGCTTCGTGAGGATAGCTGAGCAGCTAATTCAGGGAGATAGCGGCTCTGGTCTAGAAAAGCGAAATTAACGGCCGTGGTGATCCGTTGCGCTGACCAGGCAATACAATCTATCGGCAAAAGTTGGCACTAATTTCGCCGATATGTGGCGGTCGCTCGGTCGATATAGTTCCCTTGCGGACTAAACCCATGGAGTTTGTTTTTGCAGATTCTACTGTACAAATCAAAAAGGTCGCGGAAACAGAGGAAGACGCGAAAAGGATAGAATGTATCTTGAGTACCTGTACCTTGCAGAAGAAGAAATATAAGAGAAGAGTTTAAATGTTCATAAATATTAACTATACAACACTATGGGCCTGCTCCATGTACTTATCCAATACTGAAGAAATAGAAACTAAAAATTTCTTTTTAAGTTGGTAATTTAGCGGTCCCCTGAATATCGACATTGTTCACGTGACTGTACAACTTCCAAGATGCTCTTTTAAGCTAGGAATCGACTGCGAGAGGCTCACCAAAGTTGATACCATGTTGCCGCGCGCGGCAGAACGAACACTGCCGCGCGCAAACTTGGTGTGTGTCGAACCTAATTGGAGCGCTTCTTTGTCCCGCGGCAAAGGGATTTCAGTGTGCTGTGCTCTTCCAGTTGGGACGGTCTTGTGGAGTTCCGGGGTTTCTTTCGCGGCAAAATGGAGAATGAAAAGTGCTAGCTCTCATAGAGCGTTATAAATCTAAAGAGGTANACCTTGCTATATTCTCCCCTACACAAATCACGCTGGTCCCGGCTCCCTTCCCCCACCCCTCCCACACCACTGCTTTCACTTGTTTACTCGCAGTTCATCCCCTTCCCTCTCTGCTCTAACGGTATCCTCTTCAGTCTGCGTTACCGTGTCTCACGGTGTTGTCGCTTGCAGATTTACCTATACTTTTTCTTCAACCCTGAAGATGGGGGCGATACGTTCCTCCGAAACGTCGGTTAACACCACATATACACGGCGCCAAAGCCCAGAAGACTGCTTTCTTTAAAGAGGTATTGTGGAATTGAAAGAGTGTCTAGCTCCCATACAGCTTTATAAATCTAAAGAGGTATTGTGGAATTCAAAAAGTGTCTAGCTCCTCACAGCTTTGTAAATGTAAAGAGGTATTGTGGAATTCAAAGAGTGTCTAGCTCCCATATAGCTTTATAAATCTAAAGAGGTATTGTGGAATTAAAAAAGTGCTAGCTCCCATATAGCTTTATAAATCTAAAGAGGTATTGTGGAATTCAAAGAGTGTCTAGCTCCTATACAGCTTTATAAATATAAAGAGGTATTGTGGAATTCAAAAAGTGTCTAGCTCCTCACAGCTTTTTAAATGTAAAGATGTATTGTGGAATTCAAATGTGCTAGTTACCATAACAAAAGTTTAGGTGAGGAAGCATGGAAGGACATAGGTGACAAAATGAAAATGCCAGTTCAGGAATTAGAAAAGAAGATGACAATTTTATTGGCTTCATACAGAAGATAAAACGCTTCTCTAAATTTGTTGTCCATTTTCTTTCACTCTCGGCTTGATCAATGAGTTTGTATGTTCGAAATCCGATAATGACATTAGCGTACAATTTTTGACTGTATCTTCCACTGTTTCCAATGACATTTCTCGCATGAGTCTCCTTCAATATCGCATTCGCTGACGATGCAATTCCTTCATCCACCAACGCGTATTTCGTTTCCGTTTCTTTTTCCTTCGATACTGCACGTGCAGTGTTCACGTGATCTCGAGAGAACTGAGGCACAGCGTGCACCAACGGCCGCACGCGGCTTCCGCGCGGCAGCCGCGCGCAATCGATACCCAACCTTAAAGTAGCACTAATCATTAAAATGAAGGAAGATGACAGAGAGGTTACTGTTAGAATTTATACATACCGTCAGATTTTATTAGGGGGCATGCGGTAGCGTATTCATTGATTCACTATGCTACAAGCTGGAAGTCGCGGGTTGGATTCCAAATGAGTTCACTGGATTTTTCAACTGACCTAATACTTTCAGCCGCATTATGGTTCTCGTGTCGACTCAGCCTCTAACAGAAATGAGTACCAGGAATCTTCGTGGGGGTAAAGGGCTGCCGGCGAGTGAGGTTGAAAAACTCACCGCCATCTGTGAGCCGACTCTCTAGATAATATGGGAGACTGTACGTCTCAAAACCCTGTGGATCTCCACGGTCTGTTACCAGGGATAACTTTACCTTTTACTCAATAATATTAATTTGCTAAGCCCGTAAGCGGTTGGCCGCGTCATAAGTCAAGCGGTTAGTCGCTGGCTTCCCACAGCGGCAGCCCGGGTTCGGTCCCGGGTCTGGTCAAGTGGAATTTGTGATGGACAATGTGGCGCTGGGGCGGGTCTTCTCCGAGTACTTCGGTTTCCCCTGCCAATCTTCATTCCACCAAATTCTCCATCATCATAATCACCCGGGGCAGACTACAATAGGCCAATCAGTGGCCGCCGTGCCGAGTGGATCCAGTTGGACTCCACCCCCCACTAAGCGAATTAAAGAAAGGACCCGTAAGTAGTTGGAAAATGTAGCATGTACAGTGACGATAAACTGGTACAGGATTTTAGTCTCCAACCCGAAAGGAGAAGAGTACTAACGAGGTCTAAACATGGACCTTGAGGATAACACCAAATTGATGTTAGAGGAAAGAGGTGCGAAATTATGGACAGAATTAACCTGACTCAGGGTAGGCTTCAATTACAGCTCCTCTGCAGAAGGCAATAAGCTCTGGAGCTACAGAATGACCAGAGAACTTATTGACTTGCTGAAAGTCAGTTTGAATAGAAAGACTGTTCAAATGTTATTAATTAGTTATAGCGATTAATATATATATACACACTACATACTTTTTCTCTATAACTGCAGGCATGTGGCAACCACTCTAACATTCTTTAGTTAGTTAGTTAGTTAGTTAGTTAGTTAGTGAGTTAGTTAGATAGTTAGAGTGTTATATAGGGTGTCCGGATGAAAGGTATCCAAAATAAAAAAATTATATCTCGGAAAGTAATTGTCATACACGTATCCGGTTTATGTCATCGGAAAAGAAAAGAAAACCCTGTAAGTTTTTTCCACACCCTGCTTACGCGCATGGGCCGCCACAATATTATTATTATTGTCATTATTATTATTATTATTATAATTATTATTATTATTATTATTTAACTGTAAATGGATTTTCAGCCGCTGGCAGTTTTACTACAATAAAACAGACAAATAACACACATAAACATGTTCAAACAAAACATGGCACACAAACATTAGTAGAACATTAACATAATGTATAATAAACTAACAGCAATGAATGTGTAATGCCATGTTCTCATTTTCCCTTCATTTCGTTTTACTACACTTACGTACTCCTCCCATTCTTAACACTTCTGACTTGACCTCACTGCGTATTTTTGCTGATTTCCACCCCACCTTCACTTTCCTAACCCTTTTCCTAAAATTACTTGGTTTGCAGGAGAGAGTCCCTAAAGTATCTGAAGGCAGTTTGTTCCAGACCTGTATGGTCCTATTTACAAAGGTGTATTTTCCCATTTCTGTTCGTTGCTTTCTGCTCCTAATTTCCTTGTCTGATCGCCCCTGTTCAGATAACATAGCCTTTATAATCTATCGCCTATAGTCTTCCAAGCCCCTTCTCCCGCATATGCGAGCTACCTGCATGCGCTGTGTCAAGGTTCCTGTGATGTTCAGCTGTAGCCGCTTTCTTTTGCACCCGGTCTAACGCATTTATCTCTCCGTCCCTGTAAGGGTCCCAGCACGCCGCCCCATATTCCAGAACTGGACGCACTAAAGATGTGCAGGCTAAATTTTTGGTGTTGCTATTTCCCTTTTTTAGAACACGCACTGTAAAATGAAGTGCCTTCCGGGCTTCTTTCACCGTACAATTAACTTGATCAGCCCAACTTAAATCGCTGCGTAAAATTATTCCCAGATATTGACAACTGCTCGCTTCGGGAATTGCTGTGTCCCCTAACGAATAATTCGGTGGTTCCGTCACTCGGGCCCTCATGAAACAAACTGCCTTCCTTTTAGTTAGATTAATTATCATCGCATTAAATTAATTATCATCGTATTAAGTTAATTACCATCGCCGCCACATTTTAGGAATCACCTGGACAGAGAGATGGCTGGGATATTCACTGGCAGAGGTGGACCAATCGCTTGGCCTCCTAGGTCGCCAGATTCAACCCCAGTGATTCTTTTCTTGTGGGGTCATGTGAAGAACATTGTCTACCAGGTTAAGATCAACGATCTGCAACACCTGAAAGCCCGCATAAGGGACGCTGTTGCTATGGTAACACCAACCATGCTGGATCGTCTGGATATTTGTCAAGCCACCAAGGGAGCCCACGCTTAAATTTACTGAGAAAGTTATATACACAGAAAAAGACTTTGATGGTTTCCCTTTGTAGTGGTGTCACGCATTAATGTGTATAATGAATCCTTCCTGAGATATGATGATTTTATTTTGGATACCTTTCATCCGGACACTCTGTATTCACACTTCTTCCTATAGTAAGAATAACCTCAGATGATATTCATGTATTTATCATCATGCTGTCACGCGGAGGGGGTACGCGTGACGAAAATCACGGGCTCTAGATCGGATGATTGGGTTTATTGGCAGTGCGCCTACAAGTTCTCTTAACTACAGTCAATACAGCGCTATCGCTATTCTGCACACTTTCAGCTCGCCACTGCATATGCACCGGGATTCTTCCTCTTCACTAGTCGTATCCTGGCAACGGAATTAAAAGTCTCATTGTGACTAAATCCTCTAATCACACACTGCCTTCACATGCCGACTTCTAATTCTTCTTCAACAAGTGAACCGCTGTGTGCTGTTGTATTCCTATTCTTCTGACTGAACTCATCTAAGCTACAAAAGATCCTCGTTATATAGACTCTGCACGGACCACACAGAAAACGTAGCCCTTGTATTTTTGTGTGATGTCATCGAGCATGCGTAAGCTGCACGGACACAAAGAGAACATTGCTGCTGTATTTTTGTGCGAAGTCACAAGTGTGTTTACCGAGCCGTTGCCTAGAAACGGTTGTATAACTCCGTTTTTCTATTGTTGCGTGCGTGTATTACTTAGCAACGGCTGCTTTTGTGGCTCAGACTTTCCTGCATGGAGCAAATACGCCACAATATATTTCTATCAGATTTTCACATATGTAATTTCAATTGAGCAGCCAGTCTCGGTGTTTTGCTGTGCTATATTTGAAAGGAGGTGTAAAAGTGTTGCTTTCGGCTTCATGGGATTAACACATTTTAAGCCAGTTGCTATTTGTAAGTTTCTCATTATCTACTCGTAAACCGTTTTTCAGCGTGTTAATATACAGGATCTCTTGCAGCCTTGAATAAAGTTGCTGGAGTTTAGTTTCACCCTTCTCTGTTTAATCCTAACCGTCCGCTTCTCTTGAAACGTCGTGGCACTCGCTAAATGAATCCCTTGTGGTTATGCTGATATTCTTCACTCCTGTTGGTCCTGCCGCTCTTGAAACTCTTGGCGGACCGGGAGAGGAGAGAGAACAAGTGATGTCTAATGAGAGAACTTTTGCCTCTCNCCCCCCAACCCAGTGGAAACGAAAGGTTCAGACTTTTAATTTGAAACAGGTTTTTAGGTTTTTCTGTTACATCAGCATTCAGGAGGGGTCTTGTCTAGCACGTTCATTCGATACGAAAAGACACAATCTCTACTGCTGAATCACGTACAAAGTACGCCGCAACTAACCAACAAACCAAGTAATGCAATATTTAGCTGACTAGCTAACTAATTGGCTATTAACTAACAAACTAACTAACCAAGCAGCAAACAAACAAACTATCTAACTAACAAACCAACTAACTAATTCACTCACAAACTACGTAAGTAACTAACTAATAAACCAATCAACCAACCCAACAACAAAGGAACTAACTAGCTTGCCAAACTAACGAATTATCTAATTAACTAATTCCATGGAGCAGAGTTCTTGATGAGGAGCTAGTAGCTCAGTTATTCTAGGTATTCTAACAAACTAACTAACTAATTGATTCGCTTAGTGGGGGGTGGAGTCCAGCTGGGTCCACTGGGCACGGCGGCCACTGATTGGCCTATTGTAGCTTGCCCCGGGTGATTATGATGATGGAGAATTTGTTGGAATGAAGATTGGCAGGGGAAACCGAAGTACTCGGAGAAAACCCACCCCAGCGCCACTTTGTCCACCACAAATCCCACTTGACCAGACCCGGGATCTAACCCGGGCCGCCGCGGTGGGAAGTCAGCGACTAACAATTTGAGCTATGGCGCGGCCAACCAGCCAACTAACTAATTAACTAACCAACCAGCTAACCAAAAATCAACTAACTAACTAACTAATCAACCACCCAACCAACCAACCTACTAACCAAGGAATTAACAAGCTCGCCAATTAATTAATTAACTAACTCCATGGAGCAGAGTTCTTGATGAAGAGTTAGCAGTAGAGTCACTCAAGATATTCTCTGTGCATCACTGAAACCGAAAGTTCATTTCCTTATTCATAACAGCCCGCCACTAGTCCCTGCCCTGAGCCAAACTTGGGCTAAGTAGAGTCTGCAGAAGGAAAATTTCCTGTAGCGCGTTTCCCTTTCTCATACCAGAACAACAGACGTAAGTTTCAGCACAGTTACAAAGAGACATTCACACCAAAATATGTATTTCACATGCTACATATTCAGCACAAAATAATATACTGCATTCAGAATTCCAAAAATATTTATGTTACAATTACCGGGTCACTCTGAACTTGATTTTTCTTTTTAATATTACAGGTTATGACACCGTGTAATTTGGTGAGTACAGAAATTTTGAAGGAACATAATGTTTACATATTCAGGTTACATGACGGAAGCAATAGGTTCCTTTGAAATGTTCGTATCACCCACAGGACTATAAGGTGCCATAATAAAAAATGCCAGGAAATTAATTTTCACCTCTGTGAAAACCTCAAATCAAAGGGCTTCAACTTATCTGGTACAGCGCATCGTCCATGTTCTGCATCCATCCCGAACATATCACGAACAAAATGGGTGCTTGTAATTCGAAAGATGAAGAAGTAATGCAGGTGTCTGTCAACGGTGCTTTATAATAAAACTGTGTGGACTTCTGGCACGATAAATTTCGGAATTCAACGTTCTACCATCCATCAACCCGAACACGAAAGAAAACAGTAAACAAAATCGATCGAATACCGCACAGCCTGCTTGAATTGCATGCGCGATGCGGTTCGATAAAGCGCATACAAGCTGCGCAGATCATTGTGTCTGTACGTGAGACAGCAACAAAACAAATAGGAACACAACAGGACAACGTACACGCTACTTTCTTCTTCCTTTGATGGGTTAGGCCCTCTGACCTGTTATCATTTCATAATTAAAACGAAAAATATGAATCATATATATATATATATATTTGTTCGGACTCCTTGACCGGTTAGTCAGCCTACCGCAAGGACACAGGACAACACACACACAGGCAGATATATACAGAATGTTCAGGAGGTAAGGTCACTATTTTGAGAGGTCATAATATCGGCCATTCTGAACAAAAAAGTGTACATGTACATGTCTCCTATTCCGAACGGTTTCCGAGATACGGAAAAATGTGTACTGTATATATATATCGTTTTTGCTTCTTTGGCGCTACATCCCCAATTTGGGCATAGGCCTACCTCCATGAAACTCTCCTTTTCACTTCGGTTTACTGGATCTTAGACATTCGGTAGGACTCCTTGGGCGGGTGACCATTTCGTCGCAAGACCTCTACCTGTACACAAACAGAGAAAAACGCACCCACCCACATACAAACACTAAACATTCATGCCCTGAGTGAGATTCGAAGCCACGATCCCGGCTTCCGAGCGAGCGAAGACATTACATGCCTTAGACCGCTCGGCTACCGTGACCGGCAGTGTATAAGAATTCAGTTCGTACCTCACAGAAAACAGATCCGAACCCACGATCCCGGTTTCCAAGCGAGCGAAGACAGTGCATGCCTTAGACCGCTCGGCTACCGTGACCGGCAGTGTATAAGAATAATATATAAGAATTCAGTTCGTACCTCACAGGAGACAGATCCGAACCCACGATCCCGGCTTCCGAGCGAGCGAAGACAGTGCCGTCAACATCAATGCAGTGTGCA
>NW_019724784.1:12096-18099 GCF_002891405.2 Cryptotermes secundus | reverse complement strand
GTACCTCACAGGAAACAGATCCGAACCCACGATCCCGGCTTCCGAGCGAGCGAAGACAGTGCCGTCAACATCAATGCAGTGTGCAGCCCATGTGAGGACATGGCTTGTTACTAGTCTTGAATGCATTTTGACGTTGCTTTATGAGGGAGATAACATGAAATCGCTCTATACCGGAATAGGACACATGTACATACATACTTTTTTGCTTAAAATGAGCGATGCTATGACCTCCCAGAATACTTACCTTTCTTCCTGGAATATTCTGTAAAGTGTGATTCCAACTCAAAATTCCAGTGTTCGAGGGAACTAACATTTCGAGCCTCAGAACGCATGTTCACTGTGATTGGCTACTGCCTACTTACATACGTACATTTGTCTTGTTTAACGACCATATCAATAACCCAACTCTACAACGCTGACAGAATGCTGTGAATTATGAATTGAGCAGGAGGCAGAAGGTAATGTTCGTGACCTAATTAGAAATATTGTCCAATAATTTGCCTGAAGGGCCTCAGGAGAATAACAGGAAATTAATGAGAGTCGGTTTCTGGTCGTGATTTTGAAACCGGCCGTTCGGAAACACATCAGAAGCAATACACACCGGACAGCAGTGGTTGCTGACAATCTGTGCAAGCCAAGATATGTTCTAAATAATCAATAAATCAAATAACTTATAAAAGTCAGGAGAATCTTAAATGGCTAAAACTGTAAGTTATAGGAACAGTTCTATCTTCTGGGATATAGGGTTGTGTGGTCCATTAAAATATGAAGCAAGCAGCTATCCTTACTACCTGCTTTATCCTCATTTATTGCTTGGCTTATTCTTCGACCTTGAAAATTGAGAGATATGTTCCTCCGAAACGTCATTTGACTTTCAACGGACTACACGGTTTTATGTCCCAGAGTATAAAACTCTTCATGACCACCGCCGTGAGGACATCAAATGTGTAAGATAAATTTTCTAGCACAAGCGAATAATTTAATGTTCACTGATCAACCTGTGAAGCAAGACGGAGCTATCAACTTTGTGTGTGTGAGATCACACTGCACGATCACCTTAGGAATATTTCTTCCATGTCCTAGATACTTGGTGGGTGGGCTAGAATACCAAATTCAGCAGTTATGTCTATTTACTGGAAAATGCACGTTTCCAAAATCTATGCTCCGTGAATGATTAAAGAAAAGAAAATCAAATTACAGTTACTCAGATATTTGGGCCGCGTCATAGCTCAAGCGGTTAGTCGCTGGCTTCCCACCGCGGTGGCCCGGGTTCTATCCCGGGTCTGGTCAAGTAGGATTTGTGGTGGACAAAGTGGCGCTGGGGCAGGTTTTCTCCGAGTAGTTCGGTTTCCCCTGCCAATCTTCATTCCACCAATTGCTCCACAATCACCCTCACCTATCATCTGGGGCTGGTGCAATAGGCCAGAAGTGGCCGCAGTACAAGGGACTTAGTCCCACCCCACTAGGAATAAAAAAAATACTCAAATATTTCGGTGCGTGCATGAGAACAGGTGATTTACAGACCGGATGTATGCCGAGCCACATAGGACCTCATATTGGAACGATGCTTACAAAACGGCAAGTTAAAAATACTGTATAATGTAGTCCCTGTGCTCAATTGCTTAAGCAATATGCCTTGAAGACATCCAAGAGAGTGGAGGTAAAACTCCACTTTTTTGACCTCAGTACTAGATGGTGAGTGGTCAGTTCTGAGCTCCGGAAGCTTTATCCTCGGGGAAAAATCCCGCATTACGAATTGGATAGGAGGTCGGGCAGGCCTCAGAGTCGGTCTGGACGCTTTGCAGAAGAGGAACGCCTTGCACTGGATAGGCGACTGTTTCTAAAGGAGGATTCCACTCCATGGATTTGGTTAGTTAGTCAGATCAAGATTTTGTATTATACTTATGTAATTAAAGTAGGACATCCGGAATGAGAAATTGGATTGCATCCAAGAACTCTGCTGGCTCGTACGTAGCAAGTAAATTTAACATCCGTGGCTACTGCTGGCCTTACATATTGGCAAGAATACAGTATAACTTTTGAGAGGTACGTATATTTAATTTGTTTTAAGTATAAGTAAAAAGGCAAAGCTATCCCTGTATCAGGCCGTGAAGGCCCATAGGGTTGTGAGACGTCGAGGATCCCACATTATATAGACAATCAGCTCACAGATGGCGGTGAGGTTTTCAGCTTTATGCGCCGGCCGCCCCTTACCATCAAGAAAATTCCTGGTACTCATTTCTGACAGACGCTGAGTCGACACCAGGACCGTAGTGTGGCTGGAATATGTAAATTGAAAAAAAAGTCCACCTCATCGGGAATCGAGTCCACGACCTTACGGCTTGTAGCTTAGTGCCTCAACCAAATACACTACTGCGCGCCCCTTTAAAAGTAATTAGATTACTATATATAAGTGATTAGATTACTATTGATTATCGTTCTATATATCGATAACTAAGTAATTGACTGATTAATGTTGAGACGTGAAGGGAACGAACACAGCAGAGTCGCCAGTAACCACGCCACATTAATGTCACTGCCTAAGATATGAATGTGTATCTCTCATATATCCATACATTTAACGTGGGGTAATTGACACAAATTGTAGAGTAGGACGTGTAAAGAGCCAATCATTGCGACCTTGTGGGCAATGTATGACGTCAGGGACGTAATGAGCTGCTACTGAGGTACAGGTTGACTCCCCAACCGGTATATGATATTTACTAACTGCGAATTGTTGAAATCGTTTCCCGAAGAAGAGGCTTACAATTTCGAATTTTAATTAACTGCCTTCTTGTGACCTTATGTGCATTATGGTAGAAAGGTAAAAGTATTTCGGACAAATATACCACAATCTGATAAAAGCAGTTATGTTCCTTCGAAACTTTGATTTTGCTCTTATTCATTCATAGTTTATGTAACAATGCAGTCACCAATCGCAGTGGCCGCATAGTTTCAGGCATGAACTTATTTCGTCCGCTTGAACACTGGGGTCGTGGGTTCGAATCCAACTCGAGGCATGGATGTTTGTCAATGTTTATTCTGTGTTTGTGTTGGGCTGTGTATGCGGAGGCCTTGCGACAGGCTGCTCCCCTGTTAAGGGAGTACTACCGTCTGCCTAAAGAGTAAGAGACTGAAGTGAAACAAATCGTTCCACGGATACCCTGTGCTCCAAAGTGGGGGCTACAGGGTATCCGTGAAACAAAGCTTTCCACGGATATGCTACGCTCCAAAGTGTGGGCAACAGGGTATCCGTGAAACAAAGCGTTCCACGGATATCCTATGCTCCAAAGTGGGGGCAACAGGGTATCCGTGAAACAAAGCGTTCCACGGATACCCTTTGCTCCAAAGTGGGGGTAACAGGGTATCCGTGAAAAAAGCGTTCCACGGATACCCTATGCTCCAAAGTGGGGGTAACAGGGTATCCGTGAAACAAAACATTCCACGGATACCCTTTGCTCCAAAGTGGGAGCAAAAGGAATGCGAATGAATGTTGGAGACAGCAAACAGACTATTTAGGGTCGAGTGAAGGGATGATGAATCAATAATGAACTGCAAAGGATGTAGAAAAGGCGGTAATAGCATCGTTTAAGACACTATCCTGTTATGTGCCTGGCGGACTGAGAAAAACCACGAAAAACCCCAGTCAGGGTATGTAATCTCCGAGATGTGAACTCGAAATCTTCGGGATGCTACTTCGGTATTCTGTGTTCCGATCGAAACTTTCGCTTTGCACGATGTCATGACTTTTTAATTGGCTTAGTGGTGGGTGGAGTCCAACTGGGTCCACTCGGCACGCCGGCCACTGATTGGCCTATTGTACCTGCCCCGGGTGATTATGATGATGGAGAATTTGGTGGAATGAAGATTGGCAGGGGAAACCGAAGTACTCGGAGAAAACCCACGCCAGAGCCACTTTGTCCACCACAAATCCCACTTCGCCAGACCCGGGATCGGGAAGCCAGCGACTAACCGCTTGAGCTATGGCGTGGCCTACTTCATGCATGCATATCAAAGAAACAACCAAGTGAGAACATATAGAACACCACTTCCCACAATTGGTCTATTGTTTCGTGCATAACTGTTGCTGCGCTAACGTGGCGCCTCGTTCCCTTGTTGCGTCACTGTTTACTATGCCGTAACGCAGTAACGGACGTCTCTTCTGGTTCAACTACTCCGGCTTTCAGCAAAAATAAGGCAACATAATAGCAAAATGATTGGAATAAAACTACGTTCCATAATTTATGCATAACACGTAATCCAGTTTAAGCTGTTACCTTCTTACCTGTCCGCTCTGTGAAACTTGTCCCGTCATCTCTTAAAGAGATAGGAAAATTATGTTTAGCGTCAAGATGTGATGTTGAGGGTGCTGAATCCTGTTATTTTGCTGTGGGAGATATATTCTGGTGGTCAATTACATCTATATGTATTGCGTATGTCTACATAAATGAAAGTTTAACTTATAAGAAAGTAGCTGTTCTGAGAAAAGAAAATGTCTAATAAAATTTTCATTTTTTTTGTTAAAACAAAAATTCTACAACTACATTATTTCAATTTAATTTATATGTCTACGATTTCAATTTCGTAGGTAATTTGAGTGCGACATCACAGGGTTTTTCAAAAGTAATGTAAAATTTTGAAGTTGGGGTCATTATGCCCATATTCGTTTTCGTGTAGTTACCATGTACGTGTAGATCGTCCCTATTTTTAATGGTCCTGCCAGCCCATTCAGGGCCCAGCCCTCTTATTCAGTTCAGTAATCATTTTTCACAGACGGTAGGACTCCCTGGACGAGTGATCAGCTTGTCGCAAGGCCGTTACCTAAACATAGGGCAACACAAACACAGAATAAACGCATACACACACACCAGACAGCCATACCTTGAGTGGGATTCGAACCCATGAACCCAGCGTCCGAGCGAGTGGAGATAGTTCATGTCTTAGACCGCGTGGCTACTCTGACCGGCCAATTTCGGCGACATAAAATGAAGTTTACAATAAAACCTGTCATCTGAACTCTCGTATTCAGACCGCTTTCTGTTCCTTCTGTGTACGTATCTTATTCGCGTAGTTGGTTGAGGCACTATGCTACAAGCCGGAAGGTCGCGGGTTCAAGTCCCGATGAGGTCACTGGATTTTTTCAGTTGACCTAATCCTTCCAGCCGCACTAGGCCCTGGGATTTACTCAGCCTCTAACAGAAATTAGTACCAGGAATTAATTAAATAATTTTCCTGGGGAGTAAAGCGCGGCCGGCGCGTAAGGCTGACAACCTTACCGCCATCTGTGAGCCGATTGTCTAGAAATTGTGTTACCCTCAACGTCTCACAACCCTATGGGCCTTCACGGCCTGTTACAGGGATAGCTTTACCTTTTTTTTACGTATCTTACTTATTCGGAACACAGAATTTTCCAAAATGAGAATTTAATGACAAGATTTTGCATTTACCTTCGGCTAACATGATCATCGAAACATACTTCAGTATCTAGTTTACTCTGAAAACAATAAAGATTTCTGCTTTTAAGTTCAGTTTTGTTTCGAATACAAACTTTTTCAGAACAATTTAATATCTTCTTTCGTCATTCAGGGTTTGTGCTCTACTGCAGTGTTTCGCAACCGTTGTGCCGCGGCACACCGGTGTGCCATCACAAGGTGAAAGGTGTGACGCGAACTTTTACCTATTGTAAGAAATTAATTGCCGAATTTTATTCGTTTTATTTTATCCCAGTTACCGTGTTTCATATGCTTGTATTTTATTTATTTTATTATAAGATGATGCTTGTTTAGTCTTTATTACATGCCGTGATTTTGTATGTGCAGTAATGTTGTATTCTAAGAAATTAAACGAAAATTATTTACTCACAGTTATTGTTATATCATACCGTATTTACGCATGTATAGGCCGCACATTTTTTGCCAAAAATTCAAGAGGAAAACTGGGGTGCGGCTTGTATTCGAAATATTCGAAATCACACTTCATTTAAAAAAAATTATATTCATAATT
>NW_019724784.1:0-11793 GCF_002891405.2 Cryptotermes secundus | reverse complement strand
AGGAACTCGCAGATTTAAAAGCAGACAGAACATTGAAACTAAAACTTCTCGAAGTGCCTTTGGATACGTTTTGGTTGGCAATAAGGAGTGGATACCCGGATATCTCCGAGATGGCAGTTAATGTGTTATTGCCATTTTCAACTACATATTTGTGTGAACTGGGCTTCTCGACGTTAACTGAAAGTAAGACATCAAAGAGGGAGCGGCTCAAATCCATCGATGAAGAAATGAGACTTTCGTTGTGAACGATTCCACCACGAATCAGTCGCCTGTGTGCAGCTACGCAGGCGCAAGTATCACATTGAAGTTATGAGTAGAATTACTGTATTTACTTTAAAAGTTATAGAAGTGTATTTTCTACACTCTACAGTGAATTAAAGTTCATTAATTGTTAATAAATGCACGAGTCGATTTCTGTTTAATGACAATAAAATAACAATATAATAATATTATAGTAATAAGTTGATCACGTTATGTAATTATATTAATTGTCTGATATCATGCGTTTTTGAGGGGAATAACATTTTGGTGTGCCGTGTTGAGTCATGGATACTTCATGGTGTGCCGCGAGTAGGAAAAGGTTGCGGAACACTGGTCCAATGCACCATAAGTTAGTGAATTTTGCTGGATTATGAATACATTTAGGTGTTTTTTTAAGTAAAGACTTGAAAATACTATTATAACACATTTTGATTCGGATTTTACTTATTCACTCTGAATGTAGGAACGGAAATTTGTTCGAAATGTCTATAGGTCCCTAAAAGACTACAAGTTTTTACAAGTCAGGAAGTTTGAAGCCTAGAAAATAATGTGGCGTACAGACCCGTTACCAAGCGGTGACTCTCTAAACAGCGACCGTTTCTAGACAACGGCTTGGTAAACATGTTCCCATTGCTTGGTAGCATATTCTCAACAATGCTCAGATGTTATAAGCAAGTGACTAAGTCAGACCAGTTAAGAGTGTTCTGCACAGGAGGTTGTGGAAAGAGTACCCGAGAGTGAAGCCGAAGAATCTCGTATGTTAGAAGCCGCTGCCAGGGAACGGCTGCTTAAGACACAGCAGGCTGGAAAAAGGCTTAGCGGATGCTATGGTAATTTGTGAATTGTGCAGATTAGCGGTGGCGTTGTAATTGCTTTTAGTTCCCAGTCGTGTGTGTAAGTGGTCACTAAATCCATTCACCAATCCTAACCCCGTCTATAATCACCCCCGTACGTGATAATATTACGTTTGTATTTATTTTATAAAAGGTAAACACTGGTTCTTATGACGATCAGAGTGGCCGCGCGATGTAGTCATAAACCGCCTTCGCCCACTCGAACACTGGGGTCGTGAGTTCGAATCCCACTCGAGGCATGGATGTCTGTGTGCTTGTATTCTGTTTGTGTTGTTCTGTGTGTAGGTAGAGGCTTTGCGACGGGCTGATCCTCCTTAAAAGGAGTCCTACCGACTGTGTGGAGAATTAATAAACTGAAAAAGGGGCCAATTTCTAAAGAGCTGTTGAGCCATTGAGGAAAACACTGGTTATTACAAAACGAGGAAAATGACATACACCTGTTTTTATAAATCCAAAAAGTGGAAATGAATACGATTTCACAAGAGATTTGCTAAAAAAAACAGACGTGAAATTCCACTGAAATATCTGACTGAACACTGCAAGGTCGGACATGTATACACATGATAACCCCTCAGGATCTGTGATGGTCAAACACAAGTCATGAGCTGTACATCGGATGACGTAGTGCCGATACGCGTTGTCTAGCAATATGATTCCGTTCTGACACAGTATAATGCATAGGCATTTGATGTTTATGCGTCATGCATTTCGATGTGTGGACTATAAAGAGTATGCATGGCTTTTGAAACACTTGCACAATTCCGACGAATCAATGGATTATGGTGTTTCATCTGTAAACGTGTCAAATCCCATTTCCAGTGCTGTACAAATATCCCAGGCACCAAACATTTTTAAAGCAGCGATTTCGCAATGCTTTTCGATTGGATTGATTCATTCGTTATACAAAGACAATCTGTACTCTGCTAACGTTACTTATAAGCCGCGAGATAAGTGGCAGTGTTGACCACTCAACACTCTTAAGGGGCCCATACACGTACGAGTCCGGCTCGGCGAGCTTGACTCGGGAGCCGCCCTACGATTAATTTCACCACACACACATGAGCTGACTCCAAACTTTGCGACCCATACACGGACGAGTTTGGCTCATTGGAACCCGAGCCGAGTCGGACTCGTACATGTATGGGCCCCTTTACGAATGTATCAATGAGTTCAAGAATGGACTCTCTTTAAAACTCGGGGAGGACTTAAGAGAGGCCCTCATTTCGACCAGATGGTCCGTTATTACCTGTTTCATTCTCTGTTACAAAACCCGTGTCAGTCTCGTGGTAATGCTCTGCTTTCTGAAAGTGTGTTCATTGTTACGTATACACGCGCCTGTAGTGAACCGTTGTCTAGCGGTGGACTATTCCGTCACAATGTGAATACTTTCGAATATTTTACAATAATAAAAAATCGAAGTTATAGTCAGGAAAATCTGATAAGAACACATTTATGGAATGATTGTGACCACTGAGTTCAGTATCACTTATCTTTATGTTTCGTCCGTACAGTCGTGACGGTTGCTGTTGCAAAGGGTAGGGGGAGTCATTAAGCAGAATCCGACATGGGGCACATTCGACTTAATCTTACCGAGATTCTAAATATAATAAACGGAAAAGGAAAATATGTTTATTAGACAACCTATACTTAAATGTCCTTCCAAATTTACGTTCTTCTCTACCTCGCTCATTTATGAAGTTAGTGTACTCCTATTTACTGTGTGTAGTGAATTAGACATTAATAAGAACAAGAAAGGTAGAATGGCAAAGTTGGCCCCGTGCTTAACTAATTAAGCACTACGCAATGAAGACGTATGTGGTATTTTTTTGATCTGGGCATTAGTTAGAGGTGAGTGATAAGCTTCACGCCTCGGCTGCTGTACTCCCTGGGAAAGAGCCCCGGTACCCATTGGAGACGAGGCTGGGTGGACCCCAGAGTCGGTCTGGACAGCGTGGAGAAAATTCTTGACCCTACTGGGACTCGAACTCCTCCGTCGTTCAGCCTGTAGCCGGTCGCTATACCGACTCCCTTAATTATTAATAATAAAGTACAGGCCTGTATAAGCACTGCAGTGGGTGGGGTTGGATTTTCATGCGTCTTGTTTGCCCACCCCCGTTCTAGGTTCCGGGCAGCTTGTTTTGATTTTTCAACAAATGGATTAATAGAGTGACAAAAAAAAAATAAAGATCGCGAACCGCTACATACGTGCAACATGAGCTTGGAATAACGAATTTTCCAGTCCCATAAACACGGAATCACAGTATCACTGGCATTAGCTAGCTCCAAATTGATACACGTGCAATATTCCCACACCAATTTTCATGTCACTTGGTTAACATTCAACACTGCTTATTCGTACTTAACATAAAACGGCTGTTGGAACAGCTGTTATAAATACAATTCTGTCCATAATAAAATGAATAACTTATTTAAACACGCAAACATATATAAATTAAATTCTAAAAATAAAATATTTATTTAAACGTCTGATAAGTCAAAGTCAAAGTCACATTGCGACTGACGGTCAGTCAGTCAGTCAGTAAGTCTTGGTGTCGAGCCCCATCTGGGGCTCATGACCAGATATTTATTACTGTTTGGTCGTGTTTATTTTTGTTGGGCGCCCTCTCTGACGAGAGGACGGGTCTGTCTTTTGTATATGCTGCTGACCCTTGCCAGTGCAGTCTTTCTCAGGTCGAGTCCCTTGGGACTCGGGACCACATTTTACTGTCTCAGATTTGAGACTTCCATTTTCATCGCCTCCCACGACTCGCAGGGTCACGGTGGAGGTATTCGACCCCGCCTCCACACGGAGGCGTCTGATAAGAATTAAATTATTACATTTAATTTATACATTTCTGAAACATCCTGTACATGGTGGCTAATACGAGAGAGCCCGCTCGCAGATAATTGCGTATGAATGACAGCAGAGGGGAAAGAAGGAAGCGTCACGAAGCCTGCTGATTGCATTCATTTTCTTGCTGTCCGAAGCATAGAGCCACTCCTCCAAATTCAAAATGATATTTATTCTATTCGTACCTCTCGTTTACGAAGTACTCAATGAGCATACGCAACATCCGTGACGATAATTAACTAACAACAGAATACGTCATAACTTCGTTTTAAAATATATAAAGGGCAAGTGGAACCACGTCAACCTTTAATCCTGAACATGAAGGCAATATATACTTTCGAAACGTAGATACCCGCCAACAAGTCTGTAAGTTGTCAACTTTTTTTTTTATCATTGGCGCTAAGCCCTCATTCGGGCCTAAGCCTATCTCCATGAAACTCTCCGTTTCACTTCGGTTTTACTAGATCTTAGACATACGATAGGACTCCTTGGGCGGGTGATCAGCTCGTCGCAAGGCCTCTACCTGTACACAAACACAGAAAAACGCACACAAATATCCATGCCCTGAGTGGGATTCGAACCCACGATCCCGGCTTCCGAGCAAGCGAAGATAGTGCATGCCAGTTGTCAACTTAGAAAACTAAAATATGATACTTATTGTAATCGGAAATGTTTAATTGTATTTCTTTGAAAAAAAAAAAAAAAAAAGAACATTTGGAAGAATGTTGCAGACATTAATGTTATACGTGGTAGAGTCATTAAGTTCGTGGAATGTGGTATTACTGGGTATTCACATACACTTAAGTAGATCCACATCGGCCATCAAAATAGTTACCGTTGGCCGCTATGCAAGCCTGCCAACCTTGATATAGCTGTCGAAAACATTGCTGAAACATATTGGCGGGAAATTCCCGTACGGCGCTTTGCGGCCACTCCACGGACTTCTTGTCTCTGGTGGTGTATGTCTGGGTTTGTGGCAATGGTTCCTTGCTGGCATCTGAGAGATCTAAAAGTATGTCTTAAGTTCTGTGCAAATTGCTTGCTATTAATTACAAAATTAAGATAATGGCCATTTCCCGTTCTTGTAGTTATATTTAAAATTATACGAAGTTTCTGAAGTTGGATCTGCTACCTGATGACGGAAATAGATCCAGCTTCCAAAACGTCGTATAATTCTATATTTAACTAAAACAAAGGACAATGTCCAACATAGCAATTTTATAATTAATGAGTAAAAGAAATGAAGAACAAAGAATTTTATATTACAGAAGAAATGTAAATGTCATAAGTGATAGGTTAAATGGTCTATTTTTTATGAATATGGTACTAGTAAGGCTGGGGCCACACGAGGGCACAAAATGCGTCCGTTNAAAAAAAAAGAACATTTGGAAGAATGTTGCAGACATTAATGTTATACGTGGTAGAGTCATTAAGTTCGTGGAATGTGGTATTACTGGGTATTCACATACACTTAAGTAGATCCACATCGGCCATCAAAATAGTTACCGTTGGCCGCTATGCAAGCCTGCCAACCTTGATATAGCTGTCGAAAACATTGCTGAAACATATTGGCGGGAAATTCCCGTACGGCGCTTTGCGGCCACTCCACGGACTTCTTGTCTCTGGTGGTGTATGTCTGGGTTTGTGGCAATGGTTCCTTGCTGGCATCTGAGAGATCTAAAAGTATGTCTTAAGTTCTGTGCAAATTGCTTGCTATTAATTACAAAATTAAGATAATGGCCATTTCCCGTTCTTGTAGTTATATTTAAAATTATACGAAGTTTCTGAAGTTGGATCTGCTACCTGATGACGGAAATAGATCCAGCTTCCAAAACGTCGTATAATTCTATATTTAACTAAAACAAAGGACAATGTCCAACATAGCAATTTTATAATTAATGAGTAAAAGAAATGAAGAACAAAGAATTTTATATTACAGAAGAAATGTAAATGTCATAAGTGATAGGTTAAATGGTCTATTTTGTATGAATATGGTACTAGTAAGGCTGGGGCCACACGAGGGCACAAAATGCGTCCGTTGTAGAAATAAACAAAAGAGGCGAATGCTACGCTTTCTTCTGGCTCCACTGCAGACAGAAAACTACGCACCGCATTCTGCAACTGTGTGGTGTCCTCAGCAACGTCCGTCATAAAGTACGTTCGTTGCAACGGACGTACTTCGTGCGCTTGTGTGGCCCCAGCCTTAACTGGTTACATGGACTAGAGACGTTCTTGAGAGGAATGTTTAAGAAATCTCTCACATCTTATGGAACTCGAAGAGCCTGCCACTGGACCATAACCTGAGCAGGATGATTTTGATTCTAAATCAGCGTGAAATATTTCGACCAGGATAATAAAAATTTTACTACGGGTCAAGAACTTATGGTTAGAACTCATAAAGCCTACTTTCTTGTTATACAGGTTTCTAGCTCTCAAGATATAATAAAGAAACCTCCGTGGCCTGTAGTCCGCAAGCGAAATATACCGACCGACCGACCGACCGCCGCTTGTCGGCGACGTTAGTGTCAACTTTAGCGGATAGAGGGTGTCGCATGGTCGGCGCAACGAATTCCCAGGGCCGTTAATTTCGGTTTTCTAGACCGCAGCCACTCTCTCCTTGAAATAGCTCCTCAGTTATCCTCACGAGGCTGAGTGGACCCCGTTCCAGACCCACTACTTCTCAGAAAATCTGGAAGCTCCGGGAATCGTACCAGGGACCTATGGATCTGCAGCCAAGAACTCCGACCACTAGACCACAGAGGCGGTCCTCCAGATCTAATAATAATATTGTAACGTGTTTCGTTACTGAAGACGCCGTAGAGATGGTTAATTGGTTTATTTAACAATCTACAAACAACGGTTACAATTAATTATC
Organism: Cryptotermes secundus; assembly: GCF_002891405.2. Classification (NCBI taxonomy): domain Eukaryota; kingdom Metazoa; phylum Arthropoda; class Insecta; order Blattodea; family Kalotermitidae; genus Cryptotermes; species Cryptotermes secundus. Next base: position 4,952 of record NW_019724784.1, on the reverse strand, counting down.
ACAATATTACGGGTTTCCACACTTTATAAACCCTACAACAAAATCTCTTAACACAATCTCCAAGAGTCTTTAAGTACTAATAACGCGGGAGCTATACAAGTCTCCCTGAATTACACACTTTCACTCGTAACACGCCGCTGGCTAGATTCCAACTCTGCTCGCAAGATGCTGCCTTGAGAACTGTTGATAACACACTCGGCGACTGTCACAGTACAACTGGCTGGTTGCTGGCTAACTCGGAACTAACTCGGAGGTAGCTCGATGACTGACTCGTAGGTAGCTCCAGGACTGACTGACTGACTGTGAATAGCCTTCGCTGCTCCTTATGTAGCCTTGATCGGACAATTGTCGTCTGGTGCCGTGTTGCTAGCCACGCTGTCCGGAGTTGTTGACTGCTGCCTAGCAACCGCGACATCCCTCGGTGACGTCACCGCGCGTTGCGCGTTGCATAGCTACCAGGATGCGGGGTGATTACTCGCCTATTACGCGAGCGCTACGTTACCGCTACGTGCAGCTGGGGAGGGAGGGGTCAACATGTCACAATATTTTATTACGTATTTATGAACTTTGTATGGGGCTGAAATTTGGACACTTAGGGCAGTAGATCAGAAACACCTGGAAAGTTTCGAAATGTGGTGTTCGAGAAGGATGGAGAAGATCAGTTGGACCGATTATGTGAGAAAGGAATAAGTGTTATTTAGAGTCAGTGAGCAGAGGAATATCCTACACGAAATAAGAACACGGAAGGCTAACTGGATTGGTCATGTTTTACGCAGAAACTGCCTTCTAAAAGAAGTTATCGAAGGAAAGATAGAGGGGCTGATAGAAGTGACCAGAAGACGAGGAAGAAGGCGCAAGAAGATGCTGAATGACCTTGGGGACAGAAGAGGATATTTTCATATGAAGGAGAAAGCTCTAGATCCCATTAAGTGGAGTAACTGTTTTGGAAGAGACTGTGGACCTGACGTCTGACAGATTACTGATGATGATGATTATGAAACACTTGTTACTCGACGAAGGTTCTGTCTACATTGTATTTGTCGGCTATGATCTCACAGATACTTACGGTCGCATTTTTTAAAATTATTTACGTACAAAGCATATTTAATATATAAAATGTAGGTATGTTTATAATCCCCGCTATACTAATTTCTAATGCCTAGCTCCAAAGGTTCATTAGTCATCGACGTCAGATAGAACGCTAAAGAACACGTTCGCACGGCGATTGTTATTTATTTTGGATCGTTCGAAGAAGAAGCTTGCGTTGTTTCAATTTCTCTTGTGATTCATAAGTTCAGGATCCCGCATTAAGTGGCTGCAATGTAAACCCCTCATAAGTTCGCGTGTCCGCCATGTTCGTATTACTGATTGCAGGAAATTGAATTTGCAGATCATAGCAGCCGCGCAGTCTGAGGCATGAACCATCTTCACACGTTCAAACACTGGGACCGTGAGTTCGAATCCCAATGGAGGCATGGACGCCTATGTGCGTTTATTCTGTTCTGTATGTCGCTAGCGGTCTGACGATGGGCTTATCCCCTGTCCAAGGAGCCCTACCGACTGTGTATGGATCAAGAAAGTGAAAAAGCGGCCAAGGTTCGCAACGGCTGTAGAGCCAGATATGGATAAGTAACTGAAATTGTAGTATTCTAGTGGTCTCTAATGGCGTGTCGCCAAAACAAAGTTTCGTACGGTTCGGTCAGCTGGTTCAAAAGTTTAAATAAGTGGAAAAGCGTGCAGGGAGTAGGGCTGTTTTATTAACCGACTTCCCTTCCTTCAGAGGGGTAAGAAGTTTTAACAACAATTAAGGCTTTCAAAGTTACAGGAGAAAGGAAACCATGTGACATCTTAAATTGTAGAAGAATTGAATTTATCATACAAATACAAGCGTCTTATATTTAAAACACCTGAATGTAATATGCAAATATACAGCGTCTTAAAATGTTAAAATATTGAATTTTCTCTATAAACAATATCACGTCATAAAATTTAAAAGAATATAATATACTATTTTTTTATTGCTAGTGGGGTGGACTAAGTCCCTTGTACTGCGGCCACTTCTGGCCTATTGTACAAGCCCCAGATGATAGGTGAGGGTGATTGCGGAGCAATTGGTGGATTGAAGATTAGCAGGGGAAACCGAAGTACTAGGAGAAAACCTGCCCCAGCGCCACTTTGTCCACCACAAATCCCACTTGAGCAGACCCGAGATCGAACTTGGGCCGCCGCGGTGGAAAGCCAGCGACTAACCGCTTGAGCTATGGCGTGGCCTATATAATACAAGTACATAAGTTAAATGTGGAAAAACTGAATTTATTGTGTATCACATCTTACAAAGCAGATATACTGAATTTACTACACAAACATATCGTGTTTCACAGTACAGAAGTATTGAATTTACCGCGTCTTAAATGCAAAATAATATATATATATATATATATATATACAGAATTCACTGTATAGCAACAGCAAACCTGTAATATGAAAGCAGTGAATTTGTTGTATATATATATATATATATATATATAACTGCAGCAGGGCTTGCTTTTCTTGTAAAACGAAAACTAGCTCACAAATCGTGTTAACCAGTCATAGCGTACAGTTTTCATAATCTCGTTGGCCATTCAAAGTCAAAATAGAGGTACCACAGTCCTCACACACAACACAGTAACCCGGGCGCCGATTTCACTAATTAGATGCCTCTTCAATTACTTTGTTCATTAGCTCAAAACGTAGGGCGAGAATTGTGGGGGATGCGGATATAATGGAAGGGGTTGAGGTTAGAGACGGCGTTGCAAAGAACTCATTAAGGCAGCTAAACCTTCTATGCGGCTCTGAGGTCTATCTATACAAAACACCGTGTATGTGTGTGTTTGTAACAAGGTAATTAAAATTTAATTACTGTAGAGTACTGATTTGTTGGTTGGGCACGGTAACTTATTAACCTCGGTCTAAACTGAATATTAGCTGATGTGTATGTTAACAAAACGGACCACATATTCGTTTTCTGGCGTGGTTAAAGAGAATTCAGTATGTGCTGGGTATTCTTCATTGGGGGTTATATTTGTTTTTATTTCTGTAGTTACGCTTTCAATATTTTTTAATTAAACTTGCCTTTTAATTTAGTTAATTAGGACACAGAATTATGGTTTATACAGAGATAGAAATGTAGAATTTGAGGTTCTTACAGCTATGATTATCTTCTGGGATATAAAGCCAAGCATACCGGTAAATATAGACCGACGTTTCGGAGGAATATGTGTCTTCATTCACAGGTTGAATAATGAGCAAAGCAAGACAAATTTTGCTTCGTACGCGATTTAGGCTGGTTTCTTACTCTGATTATTTTTTGACCCTGAAGATAGAGGTGATATATTCTTCCGAACCATAGGTGGATTTTCAACGGACTGCATGGTGTTATACTCCTGAAAATATAAATCATCATGCGCACAGGCGTTATACAGGATGTTATGGAATTTGTCTAATTTCAGTAACCTCTAAATTAGAAGTGGATAATTACGACCCGTGAAAAAGTCAGTTCGCCTACGACGATTTTCCGATATCATTATTGCAAGTCTGAAATAATTTCTAATTTCTGTCACAAAAGCTTTGTAGAAAGGGAAGCCCAAGACCGAAAAAATACTCGTACACATAATTCTACGAAAATTTAAGTTGTAATGTCCATAGTATGTGTAAACATTCTTTTAATTGACCTTCCTTAAACACTTGTACAAAAGAATCGAGCAGGACTCACTCCCCTTGCAATTCTACATGCCGATCCAGCAAAACCTGTATCAGTCACTGATAATCTGAAGATAATTACGAACTGAAAACTTCCTGCGCGGAGGATTGTAATTTCAGGGAGACAAACCTGAGATTGGACCCGACGAAGTATGGTCTCTAGCTGAAGGCGGAAACCGAGTTCGTTCTCCGAAACGTCATTTCTAAACAAAAATTAGGACGGAGTACAATGTCCAGGAAATTAATGATTGTATTGACAACCCTGAAAAATAAATTGGTTTTTTCTTTTGTGTGATTTGTAAAGTGAATTTAGGGTGATAAAAAATTTCTTCCCTTGCATTAGTATGTCAACAACCAAAATCCAAAAGCATTAACCTTATGCAATATATATTGCCACGTGACTGAGTGACGATAGACGGGTTTTTGGACTGGTAACTGGATTTATTGGACATCTTCAAGCTCGTGGATATACTTGACAGAACACCATCAGTCAGGTTGCTTGGTAACGGCTTCCAATGGCGGACGTTCCTCTACTTCATGGTTCACGTCCTTGCAGGGTGGCGACCATCTGACGCCAACCTCATACTCTGACCGCTGGCTCAGCCAGTACTTCCTGCAGTTGTTAGCTCAAGGGCTGGACTGACTTCCAACTGACAAACTCCAAATTCAGCTGTCAATTCTTAACTGGTATCCGAGGTGAACTAACTGGCCGTCAACTGCCGAAATATCAGATTGATCCCTTATGTGGCCTCGGCACGGACCGCATGCAAAATATCGTTTCTTACTGTTCTCCCATTATTGCTTGTGCACTTTGCTTAGAGATGGCTCTGGTATTTTTGCATGCTTACACAGTAATGGCTGTTTCTTCTGGCTCCACCATAACTAGCTGTCAGACCTTATTATGTCGCAATATTAAACTATTTGTAATAAAATTCACTTGAGTATTTAGCCGTTCATTTCAAATCGTCTCCAATATGAAATAACTAAGTAACAATCCCTCGACTACTTACACATAGGGAAGCCAAGGTTCTATGTTCTTCCTCGCGCCTTACCTGAAACAGAAAGGAAACATTCAGGAATGAACCAGACAATTTTTAGTAACCTCAGAAGTGTTGCAACCACTTCCAAACCTCACGCCTAACACCGTGGAACGGTGAGAGAAACTAATGATCACTTAGAATTGTTATAACTTAGCGTCGTATTGTGTGTCA
>NW_019724783.1:0-7396 GCF_002891405.2 Cryptotermes secundus | reverse complement strand
GGATCCTTCCTCCTCGATGAGACCACCCAACGTCGTCGAAGGAATCATAACTTCAGTGGGCCTTTCGTCCTCAGAGGCAATCTTATTCCTGGTCGAACTTTCCTTCTCAGATGAACGTACATCTCTTATTTTCGGTCCTTCTCCCTCGGAGATACATTCAACAATCTTGGAGGAAATTCTCCTCTTTTTAGTGGGCAGTACATGCTCAGAGGAACTCCTCTTCGTCTGGGTGGGCCTTCTATTTTTTGAGGAACTTTCACCAAATATGTTGGGCCCTTCCTCCCTGGAGGACCGATTCACTGCACTGGAAGGCATTACCCTAGTCTCAGGGGGCCTTTCGTTCTCAGAGAGACTACTCTTCATCGTGGTTGGACTTCCGGTCTCGGAGAAACTTCCATCTCTTATGTTGGACCGTTCATCATGGGTGGTAACATTCACCGTCTTGGAAAGTATTGTCCTAATCTCTGGGGGCTTTTCGTACTCAGAGGCACTACTCTTCATCCCCATGGGAAATTCCTTCTCGGAGGATATTCCATCTCTTATGTTCGATACTTCCCCCTCTGAAGGGCCATTAACTCTCTTAGAGGAGATTCTCCTAATCGCTGTGGTCCTTTTGTTTTCACAGGCATTCCCCACAGTCCTGGTGGGCCTTCCCTTCTTGGAGAAATTTTCGTCTTTTATGTTGGATCCTTCCTCATTGGAGGGACCATTAACACGCTTAAAGGAAACTCCCCTTATCGCTGTGGTTCTTTCATTCTCAACGGTATTCCTCTTCATCATACTTTGGATTTCCTTCACGGAGAAAATGTCTTTTCTTGTGTTTAACCCTTCCCCATTGGAGGGACCATTCACAGTCTTGGAAGAAACTCTACTAATCTTAGAAGGCCTTACGTCTTCAGAGGCACTTCTCTTCCTCTTGGTGGGCCTTCCATTTGCTGTAGGCTTACAATTCTCGCACGTACTTTGCACTGCCTTGAATGTACAACACGCCGTCGTTCTGTGCTGTTGTTCATTGGTGCAGGGACATGTCACTTTTGCGGAGGAACTTGTCGTTCCGGTGGTCCTTTCGCCTTGGTGTGTCATCTCAACCTGTTTTACGAGCTTTCTTCTTATTATGGGCCTTCTATTCTTCTCTTCTTGGCCGGTCTTCACTTTTCAGTAGCTGAAAGAAAAGCCAAGAACATATCCGTTAATTATAACTAGCTACACAGTACGTCATGTCGTACCGACGAGGGAATTCCAAGTAGCAATAATGCATTATATGTTTCACATTACTACATCAACGACTAAACACGAACTTCAGTGACTTCAAATGAGCATGACACTGCAGTAAATGACGTATCGAGCAACGTTTAAGTTAACTAGCAGAAATACTTTATTTGAGGTAAAGGAGTGCCCTTTTACTTAAATTCATTATATTCTGTAATAGGATATACANTATACTCGTACACTCTCAATTCTGTTTTCTGATCCTACAATTGCAGTAAGAAATGTTTCCAAGCAGGAGGTACATTTATCACAGTGAAATGCAAAATTAATATTCCTCTAATTTAGAAGAAATGTGTAACGAAAACACACACCTGGAACGGTAACTAACGGCGAACATTCAGCCGTGCTAAAGCAATGGCTCCTTCCGTGACGTAATTGCTTCCAGCCATATCTCCCACGCTACCCCTCGCCCGAAGTCTTAGAATTTGCCCCCTCCATTTTCCCAACCTTCCTACCCTGTGTCTAGGAACGAAGTATGTTTGGGGGAAGAGCGTTAGTCTGATAAGTGGATCGACTTGGGTAAGCACGTCTGCTGACCAGCCAGGGATATTTTCTAAATTTCAATTCAGAAGGGTGTTGCTTCAAATTGCGTTTCGGCATACTCCGGGTCCGGCCGCAGACGTTGGGGTTTATAGTCACCAGCTATCGGGGCGATGGCGTGGGGGCGATACGAGAGTTAGTTTTATATAAATATATATATATATATATTTTTTTCTTGAGGCCACCTGTGAGTGAGATTTCCTTAGCCTGTATTATATAGACATGTAATTTTTTGATGCCGCCTGTGGCGGACCAGTTCAATTTAGTTATTCAATGTATTTGTTTTGATGCCGCATGTGACTAGGAAGAGACTTGTACTCAAATGCCATTGGGCAGGTTGTTGAGTTGATGCCGCGAGGTGCGGATTAATGTAGAGTGCAGACACTCAGCCAGGTTCATTCTATTTATAGAAGTATGTTTGTGTATTTTTGTCGTTACTTGCTTTGTGTTTATTAAACATTGTTATTGTTATTTTGTGGGTGTCATTGACTTCTACAATGATTCTCCGCTGCGAGCTTGGTTTCCCACGACAATCTTAGGGAGCATTGTAAACACGACGCGAGGGCCAGAGACGACGAACCGCTCCCGACTTCACCGACGCTTGATGGTGGTAGGTGAAGATGGGTGAAGTGTTGGTTCAACATAACTGCATTGCCAGGAAACGGCCTTCATATAACGTGCTCGAAGAAAAGGAGTTTCTTAAGTATGGCTTTATTTTAACTGGAAGAATAATAAAACAATTTACCTCATTTCAGTTCGTGATTCTTCTATGGCAGTAAGAAATGTTTGTAGCAGGATGCATATTTATCACAATACAATAAAAGGCAAAATGAATATTATTCCATCTTAGAAGATAACGTGTAGCGGAGATACACACCTGTAATATCAACTTACAGCAAATATACGTCTGTAACTGTAAATTAAGCCAGAGCGATCAAGCTCTATTCTGGTTCGTGACTCTTCTATTGCAGTGAGATATATTTTGTAACAGAAAGTGTATTTATCATAATTATATTGCAAATTAATATTATTTCATTTTAGAAGAAAACGTCGCGGGAATACTACACACCTGTAAAGTCAAGGGATAGAAAATATAAATTCGTTGACAGGAAATGGCCAAAATAGACGACCTCACTAGTGTCGTTCGTCGCTATCTTCAGCTCTAAGAATGAAGACCTTAACGCAGAAGTTGATGAACTTTCATTGTTAAGATTCGTTACTAGTTAACGTCTACTTAATACACAGCAACCAAAACAGTTTGTTACCTGGTGTGTTACTTTTAAATGTGTTTTATTGAAATAGCAGAAACTAATTTTTCGCAAGTCTAGCAGCATCCGTAAGACAAATAGTGAGGAGTTATTTCTGTGCACAGTTTTATTAACCAACATACTTATATGGACCTACATCGATAAAGAAAAGATAATTATGAACAAATGTTGGTCTTAGTGACCATCGCTCAGACCAACACACACAAGGCACAATGAGAGTGACTGACTTGGGCAAATAGAACAAGAATCGCGATAAAACGATGTAGACGCCAGCAATATATTCCCAACGTGTACCAGACACTCTGCACCGAGGCTCATATATACACCAGACACTCCGCAACAAGGCTCATATATCCACCAGACACTCCACAACAATGCTTATATATACACTAGACACTCCGTAACAATGCATATGTATACACCAGACACTCTGCATCGAGGCTCATATACTCGTATACACCAGACACTCCGCAACAAAGCTCATATATCCACGAGACACTCCGCAACAAGGCTCATATATATACACCAGACACTCCGTAACATGCATATGTACAAGACACTCCGCAACAAGGCATATATATGTGTGTTGCGCCTCAATTTTGAGATTGGAAATTTAAGGCATTACCTATATGTTCGAGACTTGCGAAAAGTGTTTTACAGCCATTATATTAGTATGTCAACACCTGGACAGGCAACTAGGTTAAGAATGTAGATGATCAGCATTCATGTGTAATCACATAAGTAGGAAGCTCTGCTAACGGGGCCACTGGAGATGGTAATATTAATAAATACGCAGCGATGAGAAACCATGGGCCCACCCACAACCACAGGTATAGCCATTTAGAATATAACTTTGGGAATTGAGAACAAAAAGAGGAGTTAACCCCCCTCTTTCGTTAACACACGAATCAGAAATTTAATTATATAAATTGCCGAATTTAGGAGACTTGGGGATCTGATCTCAAACATAATATTCAGTTGTCAGCCGGAGGCGCTATTCAATATGAGTCTGACGAGTGCTGAAAGATGGCCTGCATTCTGTTATGTCAATTAAGTCACGTTTACTCATATAAGCCATGTTGTTAAACCTTAGTGTTGATAAAAGTGTTGTTGTGTGATCTTAAACGCAGTCTCCAGTGTACCCCAGCGAGAACCAGGGTAGACACGGACTTCACAGAGGACGCGTACTACTCTTGCTTTCACGAACCGTTGCATAGAACTGATAGGGTGATACACATTAGACAAACAGGACATACAGGAATTAACAGATACACAGAGACAAAAGGCAATCTCATAAGCATCCTTTTAATTTTTGGAAATAAGGAACGCACTCTAATAAGAAATCAGTGCAAACGTTTTCTGTCACGTGTAGTAATATCACTAGATTACTGTTCTTTACGTGAGAAACATGGGAGCCGGGATCATACAGTCGCCATAGATACGGGCTACGGGCTTATTAGTAGAAATACTGGGGGCCGTCTCCGGGAAGGGCAAAAGGCTTTTCTCTTCGCAGCTTCCAGATCGGTCGTGCAGAAAGAAGAATGAAGTTGAAAAGAAACAAATTAGATAAAGCATTTTAAACCCATTAGACTAAAACGTAGATCTGATAATATATTTTCAAATCAGGCCGAAATCCTAAAAAATCGCAAACCTAAAGCAAATGTCATTTAAACAAAAAGTTAAATTTCAAGAATATTATCTCACTGACTTTTTTATCGCTTAGGCTGCGGTGAGCCTGATTTCAGTTGCTACGCCGGTCACTAGTAAGCCCTTTGTAACATTCTTACCATCCTCAGATATTAGATGAGTATGGCGTAGTCGATGGAATGAGAATTGGCAGGGTAAACCGAAGTACATTGAGAAAACCTGCCCAGTGTCAAGCTGTCCACTTAGAATTGCTAATGGCGTGAACTTGTTAGGAAGCCAGGAGGCTGCGATAGTAAATATGCGAATAAGAGACTGTCTAGGAATAAAGTACCCATCTGGGGCTTACGACCATATTTTTATTACTGCCAGACATTTTCGTTTTTGTTGTTTTGGGCGCTCTCTCTGATGAGAGGGCGGGTCTGTCGTTTACAATTGCTTCTGGTCCTCGCCAGCGCAGTCATTGTCAGGTCCGAGTCCAGTGAGACTCACTTCCGTATGTTTCTGTTTCCGATTCGAGATTACCCTTCCCTTTTCGTTGCCTCTTACGTCTCGTCAGGTTATGGTGGAAGTATTCGAACCCCGCATCTAGCCCCGACCCATGGAAATTGTTGGTTGCATATCATATCCTAGGGAAATTTGTTGAATCTTCGTTGCTTAACGAACCGTTCTCTAGCAATGGATTATTTCATGCTTATTCGTTGCATCGAGAACATGTGCTTGGCAAGCAATAGACTTCCGCTCTGCCTCTAATATTCCGACCTACAGGCGTCATGTCTCAATATTAATTATGTTTCTAAATGTGATAAATATACCTGCCGTTGCAAAATATTTCTTACCGATATAGAAGGAACACAAAATGGAACTTAGCTTAATTTCTCTGGTAAACTTTACTGTTATAATCAAGCCATACTTGAGAATTTTTCTTTTCGAGCAAGTTATTTTGAAGCCGTTTCTTGCAAAGGAATTACATATGCGTCAGTTGCCGCTACAGTTATGTGTGTTGGCTAGTCTCTTCTAATTCTTTGTTACACAATTACTATATACATAATGCCACGTGTTGCCTATGCGGCGCGACAGATAACTTCACGTGGGTCTCGGATTTGTCGAATATTTGCTGAACACACTGGCTTACAATCACAAGTACAATTATTATCCCCTACCACGTCTTCTTGACGTTTCTTCAGCACTATCTCAATTCTTCTCGGTGAGGCGTCTGCTGATCTGCTCGGCGGCTGCTAAAACTCAACTCTTCTCTTCGATGGCTGGAAACCGACTGCTCATGCTCGACTAACTCCGACGAATGATAAACGTCAACTAACTTGGCGAATGTTTTCAACAATTATATATGGGTTTTTCGAACCGCTTAGCGGACATCATATTCAATACTTCTAACAATTCGTTGTTACGCAACGAACCCTCTGTTGTCACGGAAATGCTATACCGTGTTTCGTTTCCTTCGTTGTTACTTAGCGACAATTCGTTGCTACGATTTGTCGCTGTGGGAAATCCACAATTTCCACGTATTCATTGTTGTGGAAGTGTCCGTTCCGATTGTAGCAGTTGTCGCGGCGATGGGTATAAGATAACACGTCACAATAATCTGAAGAATCTGCAATAAATATATGTGTTAAATGAGTATGGCTCGTAAATGTGTTGTGCCCAGTCCCATAACTCGTGTATATTGTTCACTTTGGTATCATTTTAATTCTTGTATTGAGATTTTACTCAGGTCTGTCTGGTAAAATTAGGACGGCGTCAAGGGGTTGCTAGTGACCCTGTGTCTGATGTTCATAGGTTCATAATTTTGTGCCCCATTCGTTTGATATCATCCCTCACCAATTCCTGACGAAGAGAGTGGTGTAGATTCCTTATTTCCATTTTGTACAGACGCTGTTGCCAGGGTTGGTATGTGTGGAATTAAATTTTATCTTTTGGTATGAATTTGTAGGGGTTGGGCCTTCTTGGCCCTTGCACCCCCTTGCACCGCGACCACAGTGATCTATTGTGCCTTTCTCTTTTGGTATTCCATTTTGTTTGTTATTATTTTTATTTTATAGTGCTTGGCTGTTTTTAACGTATTAAGTGCCTGTACAGTTGTAGCTGTTAGTCGCTGCATGTTTGTGATTCCTGGCAGAAATATCGGTGTTGGTGCTGGATCCTTTCTTTCGTGTTAAGCATTGCCTTCGATTTCGCGAGTGGCAGATCTTCAGAACTATTAGTGATCGTTATCTGAGATGGGAGGCTGTTTCTAGAGGCCCACCATGACGCCTCGATGCCTGGAAATCTCGCTGGAAGCGATGTATCGACACAGAAGGAGCCTATTTTGAAGCGGGATGCGTTTTGACGGGGGTCTTATCGTCTGAATGTTTTCCAGAGTGAGTAGGTGGTGTCAGCTCTCGCTGTTAGGCATTGAAGTCGTGTCTGAAATGTTTCTTCTGTAATCCTTTTCTATTTGGTCATTTAATTTTCTAGCCGCTTCCTTTGTGTCTGCGTTTTATCTTGCGATGTCGACTCATCTCCCATCTTCTTCTGTGTTTTCGTTTTCCTTAATTTGGTCCTTAATTTCCCGTGGGTATTCCGGATATTTGCCTCGAGATATATCGTCTGGTGTTGCACTCCATGCTGCTTTTTGCATTACGTTACGAGTAGTGAATTCTGCAATAGCTTCTTCG
>NW_019724782.1:0-416 GCF_002891405.2 Cryptotermes secundus | reverse complement strand
AGAGGGAAGCTCTGGAATTTTGACCATGCACTTCAATGGGGGATATCTTGACGAATTTCAACATTTNACTACATTTCCGCACAAAATAATTGTCCAAGACTCAACTGTCTCTCTACTATCTTCCAAACTGAAATATCTGAGGGGAGTTATCTCGTCCGTGCAGCTTCCAAAAGTTCCATTGAATACATTTGTGTGAGAATAATTATTTTCACTGGTACTGAAATTCTGTAAATGGATATGAGAATTGATGCATGGAATGTTACAAGAATTTATAGGGCAGGTTTGCTTAGGGCAGTGGAGGAAGAAATCTTAAAATATAAGTTAGATTTAACGGTGGTACAAGAGGTCAGATGGGATGGAGCTGACATCGAACCAGCAGGCGAATATACATTTTTCTATGGAACGGGGGAATGAAA
>NW_019724781.1:483174-483335 GCF_002891405.2 Cryptotermes secundus | reverse complement strand
ATATGTCCACATCCCCTTTTCTAGGAGGCATGTAGCTCAGTGTGTGCACCGAGTGCTTAGCAAATGGCGTTGAAGTTGCCTTGTAACATCTTTGCTGCTTACAACATTTAGCAGGTGTGCACTTCCCTATTGGCTGGTAGGATGCACTGGTAGTTGTTTGA
>NW_019724781.1:424308-482645 GCF_002891405.2 Cryptotermes secundus | reverse complement strand
GTATGTCCTTCAAGAAAAAGACTGTCTGGCCTTCGCAAAGCGTTGCGGCGGCACTGTGCAGCAGAATCTGCATCGGTTCCACAATAGGACACTTGGTATAGAGTGTCGTCTTCGAAAGGAACTGTTGGCTTCTTATATACATGTAAGGGCTTGCATGACTTCGCGGGCTGAGATTGTATTTCCACATCCCCTTTTGTAGGAGGCATGTAGCTCAGTGTGTACACCGAGTGCTTAGCAAATGGCGTTGAAGGTGCCTTGTAAGATCTCTGCGGCTTACAACTTTTAGCAGGTGTGCACTTCCCTGTTGGCTGGTAGGATGCACTGGTAGTTGTTTGAAAGCTCATATGTCCTTCAAGTAATAAACTGTCTGGCCGTCGCAAAGCGTTGCGGCGACACTGTGCAGCAGAATCTGCGTCGGTTCCAAAATGGAGAGTTTGTATACAGTGCCGTCTTCGAAAGGAACTGTTGGCTTCTTATATACATTTAAGGGCTTGCATGACTTCGCGGGCTGAGATTATATGTCCACATCCCCTTTTCTAGGAGGCATGTAGCTCAGTGTGTACACCGAGTCCTTAGCAAATGGCGTTGAAGTTGCCTTGTAACATCTCTGCGGCTTACAACTTTTGGCAGGTGTGCACTTCCCTATTGGCTGGTAGGATGCACTGGGAGTTGTTTGAAAGCTAGTATGTCCTTCAAGAAAAAGACTGTCTGGCCGTCGCAATGCGTTGCGGCGAAATCGTGAAGCACTATTTGCGTCGGTTCCAAAATAGGAGAGTTTGTATACAGTGCCCTTCTTCCAAAGGGACTGTTGGCTTCTTGTATACATTTAAAGGTTTGCATGACTTCGCGGGCTGAGGTTGTATGTACACATACCCATTCCTTCCTAATGTCCTTTGTCCTGCCGTTCCGTGGCGTTTGTGAAATTTGGCGCAGCATGTAAAAAGCTTTTGAATTTATGTTGTTCCAGTAGATTATCTAATAATAACTGCTCTTTTTTGAAGATAAGTCTGCGTTTGAATTCTCTCTCTTACAGATTGGTGTACACGTGTCTGGTCTGGCCTCGTTACTTAGCTTCGTAAGAATGGAATGGAGATCAGAACTTCGAAACGTTCCGCTACTGCACTGCATGAATGCGTTTTCTCGGAAACGTGCTCTGAGCAATCCGTTGTATAGGAACGGATGTCTCTGGATTAGTTCAACGGCTAGGAAATTGAGGCTTTTAGTCGTCATAACATATTGTTCGTTCGTAAATGTTGCTAGTTCTAAGAAGCCAAAAGTCGTATAAAATAGAGTGCGTAGCATTGTTTTTTAAAATCGTTAATAATACATGCCAAAGTGTCTTAGAATTGTTTCCTTTCATTAGTCAAGTAAAATAGCCGGAGAGGTCACCGTTCTGACTCTGTGCCTATGCGCCCGTACAAACGTTCTTTCTAACAACGTTTGAATGTGTAATCTATTCCTTGAGGATCTCGTAATATATATCATGAAATTTAGAGCCCATGAAAATGGCCTAATTCGACAACTTTCCCATTAATAATACAAATATTACGATCTCTCAAATTGATCAGCAACCTTAGACTTTTGCTAAACACTTTCCCCAGGTAACGAATACACTTGAAGAAAAGTGGAGCTGTTGGACCCAGAGTTTTCTATGTGGTCCATGCTTGGTCGACGTTCGTGTGCGATAACATTCCTGTTGAATCAGAATGTCGAGACTCCCAAAGACATCAGAGAACAAATTGTTTTCCTGGGTCCAGTTGGCCGTTGTGAAATAACGTGATTTCAGCTAATATGTATGTGTTCGTAATGGGTAAAATAAATAGTATTTTTTTTTCAATAGCAGTAGAGAAAATTAGTCATATATATTACGGGTACATATTGTCACCTGTTCGGAATCCAGAAGACACTTCCATAGTAACGCTAGAACGGACCATTCCATAGGTAGCGACTTTGGGATGTCATTATATGTAGAGACAACCACTAGTTGAACTGTCCTATAGTATTTTTACAGTTGCACAGTATACACGGACGAAATTTAGTTTGAAGACCTGAAGAATAATAATAACAATAGTGAACTCCTTGAACACTTAACTAGAATTGTAGAACTGTAGAACTGTAGAATTGTAACTTCCACTCAATATATCTTCTTATGTAACCTGGAGTCGGACATATAGAAAACACGTCACTGTCCGTATTGTTGTAGGCTTTGCCTAGCAACCGCTCTTTACTCGCCGTTGCTAAACGATGAAGCTTGCGTTGTCACACTTTCTTGAATGTGGGCATTTCCCACATAACCCCCCCGCGGAGAACGTTGCTCAGCTGTTGAAGTGATCTGGAAAATATACATGGCGTCCGGAGCGTGTAGTTCGTTGTGCAGGCTGTGGTGGCACGGCATGCGGAACCGCGGTTGGGGTTTCGTCGGCTTCGGGTTTGAAGGACTTGGTGGTGGTTCCACGGCCTGTCCCGTTTAACATTTAGGCAGGTTTGACTCTATCGGTTGACTCGGTGGCGAGCCTGCCGCGCATGAGGATTTGCACTGTCTTCTCCTTCCGTGATAGGACGTGGTGGGGGACGCTGTAGGGGGGCTCAAACGATCTACGAGTCATGTCCTGCCGGAGGAAGACGTGCGTGCAATTCTCGAGGTCTCTGTGCACGAATGTAGTCGGGGAGGGGTGGCGTGTTGCTGGAATTGGTCAAAGGCGGGTCATATATTGTCGAAGTTGGGTGATGAGGTGCGCTGGATCCACTGGGTCGCCAGTCGGGGTTAGCAGCTCTCCTGGTTTTCTTAGTGGCTCGCCGTACACGAGCTCAGCTACTGATGCCTGCAGGTCCTCTTTGAATGCCGTGCGGATTCCGAGGAGAACCAGGGGTAGGGCTTCTGTCCAGTGTTGGTCTGCGTGGCACATGATGGCTGCCTTTAGTGTTCGGTGGAAACGTTCCACGAGTCCGTTAGCCGCTGGGTGGTGAGCAGTTGTTCGCGATAGTTGAATGCCACAGAGCTTGGCCAGGGAGTGGAAGAGTTGAGATTCAAACTGACGTCCCTGGTCGGTGGTGATGGTCTGTGGGCAACCGAAGCGGGTTATCCAGCCGGTCAGCAGGGCTCGTGCCACTGTTTCGGCTGTGATGTCCGGGATGGGGATGGCTTCTGGCCAACGGGTGAAACGGTCGACTGCAGTGAGGCAGTATGTGTAGCCTCCTGACGTCGGAAGGGATCCAACAAGGTCTATTTGGACGTGAAGAAATCTGGCTGCCGGCGGTGTAATATCGCCCAATGTAGTCACCGTTTGGCGGGAGACTTTGGAGCGCTGGCAGGATTGACAAGCACGTGCTCAGGCGCGGCAATCCTTCTGCACTTCTGGTCACACGAAACGATGTGCGACCAGTTTTGCCGTTGCTTTCGTCCCTGGGTGCGACAGATCATGGACGGACTGGAACATTTCGAACCGTAGAGTAGCTGGAATGTACAGCCGAGGTTTCATGGCAGAGGTATCGCAGTAGATGGACACCGTGGTACTGGGAATTGGTAGCTTTTCGAGCCGCAAGGCGGTGTTTGACTGCCGAAGTGATTGGAGCTCGTCGTCGCTGTCCTGCGATGCGGCCAATGCGTCGTAGGATGGTGGTGCCGTGACGGATTCGACGCGGGAAAGCGCGTCGACAACAACGTTGTCCTGTCCCGAGATTTGTCGGATGTCGGTCGTGAATTGTGCTATGAAATTCAGGTGGTTGAATTGCCTTGGTGAGCATTTGTCCCTTTTCTGCTGGAAGGCGTAGGTGATAGGTTTGTGGTCTGTGAAGATGATGAAGTGGCGCGCTTCCAGCATGTGGCGAAAGTGCTTCATGGCCTCATAGATGGCCAGCAGCTCGCGGTCATACGCACTGTATTTTTGCTTGGCCGGGTTGAGTTTCCTTGAGAAGAATGCCAGGGGCTACCAGGCGTTCTTGACGCGTTGCTGTAGCACGGCCCCCATGGCGGACGTCGAGGCATCTGTGACGAGTGCAAGTGGCGCGGATGGGTCAGGGTGAGCCATTGGTGTGGCGCGTGACAAACTCGCCTTGCACTCTTCAAAGGCCCTGTGGAGCTCCGGTGTCCAAGTGATGGGGTGGGAGCCCTTGACCTTGGGTCCGGGCGGGACGTCGTGCAGTGGTACCTGGCGCGCTGCCGCGTGGGGAAGAAATCGCCTGTAGTATTTCAGCATGCCCAGGAAACGACGGAGCTGACTGGCGGTTTTGGGAGTTTGACATTCCTGGAGGTGAGTCACTCGTTCTTCCAGCGGTTGGGAGCCTTCGGCGGACACCTTATAACCGAGGAAGGTGATTTCAGGTACTCGGAAGACGCACTTCGCCGGGTTGATGAAGTTCCCATACTTCTGCATTCGGTCGAAGAGTGCCCGTAGGTGTTGCTCGTGTTCCTCTATAGGCCGGGAGAAGATGAGGATATCATCCAGGTAAGCGAGACGGAAGTCGAGTCCCCGCAGAATGTCCACGAAGCGTTGGAAGGTCTATGCGGCGTTGCGCAGGCCGAAGGACACGAAGGGGAACTCGAATAGGTCGAATTGATTGGTGATTGCCGTCTTCTGTATATCGTCAGGATGGACGGGAATTCGGTTGTAGGCTCTCACAAGGTCGATCTTGGAGAGGACGGAACAACCGAAACGCTGGTGGGCGTAGTCATGGATATGCCGGACCGGGTAGCGGTCGGGGATGGTCCGGGCGTTTAAAGCTCTGTAGTCGCCACAGGGACGCCAACTGTTGTCCTTCTTGTGTACAATATGTAGTGAATGAGACCAGGAACTCTCTCAGCGGCGAGCTGTGCGATCCCGTAACATGGTGTCGAACTCGGCTTTGGCGATAGCGAGTTGGCCCGGTGCCAGTCGCCGAAGTCGGCAGGTGACTTGCGGGGCCAGGTATAGTTCGAATGTGATACACAGTGTTGTGGCGCACTTCGCGCTGGGATCCGGCTAGGCGGGTGAGGTCCGGGAATTTTGCGAGTAGGCTGTCGACTGGTGTGCCTCTACTGATGGTCTTGACGCTGGGAATCAGTGAGTTGGCTGGCTGTGCCGGGGAAGACAACGACGTGAGACCGTCCATTAGGCGGTTGTTTTGGCAGTCCACCAGGAGGCCGAAATAAGAGACGAAGTCGGCTCCGATGAGTGGCTGAATAACGTCGGTCACTATGAATCGCCACGTGAAATCTCAGCGTAAGGCTAAGTTGAGGCTGAGGGGCAGCGATCCGTATGTATTGATGGTAGTGCCATTAGCCACACTCAGGTCGTAGTTGGTACGTTCCATGCGTCGTGGGACGAGCCTGCGGGGGTATACACAGAGGTCCTAACCCGTGTCGACCAGGATTTGCCGTTTGCTGACTCTGTCCGTTATGAAGAGGAGACATTTCGTCGTAGTGGAGACATGTGCCGCCGATGATGTCTGCTGTATCAGTTTCCCTGCTGCTGGTAGGATCAGGGTGGATTTCAGACTCGCGGCCGAGCGCCGAAGCGGCGATGGTACTGGCAGGTACTGGATTTGGTGTTGCCACAGAAGGGGATCTGCTGCCAGGCTGGTGGCTGTTGAGGGCGGGGAGGGAATAATTGGGGCTGGAGCCTCGGTCTCTCGGTTTGATGTCGAGCTCCTTGAAGCGGGCCTGGAGGCGGGCCAGTCCGGTGCTGAGTGCAGTCACTTGGCTGGAGAGGTCAGCGATCTCCTGCCGAAGTGCGTCGTTGTCCGTGGGTTGACCATTGCTAGCGAGCGCCGGCTGGACTTCGACCTCGGAGATGCGGTCCGCACAGAGGGCTGCGGCCTTCAAGTTGCTCTCGTCCGGCCAGCGAGGAAGCTCTGCACGTTGCGGGGTAGCCGGCTGGTGAAGAGGCTTCGGATGACGTTCTCAGACACGTCTGGTGCGAGACTCTTGAGGTATTTCAGGAACTGGGACGGCTTACGGTCGCCAATTTCCTCGACAGTGAGGAGCTGCCGGATGCGCTGCTCTGGCGATGGGGATAGTCGCCTCACAAGTTCGGTCCTCGGTAGGGTGTAGGGGTATCCACCTCTGTGGCCTACTGGTGGTCTAGCTGTGAGATGACGTGGCAGAACTTGATGCGCTCGCTGCTAATGCCGGCCAAGGTGAATTGTGCCTCGGCCTGGGCGAACCACACGGTTGGTCGCTCGGGCCAGAACGGCGGGAGCCGCCCAGCCACTCTTGACACTTCTGCTGGAGAGCAGTCTGCGGCATCCATTTTCAGTCGGGGTCACCAATATATATATATATAAATGTAAATATTCGTTTGTTCAAGATCTCAAATCCCCAAAAGTTCTTCACCGATTGCTTTGAAATCTTGACACAAAGTTGCATTCGAATACGCGGGTGTTTTTATATACCTATAATATAGATGTCTCGAAAACGTGCTCTGAGCAATCCGTTGTATAGCAATGGATATCTCTGTATTATTTCAATGGTTAGGAAAATCAGGATTTCAGATATCATGGCATATTGTTCGTTCCTAAATGTTGCTAGTTCTAAGAAGCCAAAAGTCGTATAAAATAGAGTGCGTAGCATTGTTTTTTAAAATCGTTAATAATACATGCCAAAGTGTCTTAGAATTGTTTCCTTTCATTAGTCAAGTAAAATAGCCGGAGAGGTCACCGTTCTGACTCTGTGCCTATGCGCCTGTACACACGTCCTTTCTAACAACGTTTGAATGTGTAAACTAATCCTTGAGAATCTCGTAGTGTATATCATGACATTTAGAGCCCATGAAAATGGCCTAATTCGACAACTTTCCCATTAGTAATACATATATTACGGCCTCTCAAATTGCTCAGCAGCCTTAGACTTTTGCTAAACACTTTCCCAAGACAACGAATACACTTTGAAGAAAAGTGGAGCTGTTGGACGCAGAGTTTTCTATGTGGTCCGTGCTTGGTGGACGTTCGAGTGCGATAACATTCCTGTTGAATCAGAATGTTGAGACTCCCAGAGACACCAGAGAACAAATTGTTTTCCCGGGTCCAGTTGGCCGTTGTGAAATAACGTGATTTCTGCTAATATGTATGTGTTCGTAATGGGTAAAATAAGTAATGTTTTTTCTTCAATAGCAGTAGAGAAAGTTAGTCATATATATTACGGATATATATTGTCACATGTTCGGAATGCAGAAGACACTTGCATAGTAACGCTATAACAGACAATTGCATAGGTAGCTACAATAGCGTTATTGTAGCCCCAACAGTTGACCGTTGCGTAGGAATCGCAGAATCAAGAAAGCAGCTTTTCCACGGTTATAAGAAATTCTCATTTTATAGCAATGCTGTAAGGGCCCAGTTGACAGTAAATATGACTGCATAAATGCACATACTCGTGGTATATTAGAATTTGTAATCACATTTATTGAAATGTTACAGAACCTTGAATACAAGTTTCACTAATTCACACATATAACAATTCTCTGACACTTGAACTTGACACTTGAACCTTCTCAATCTGCTGCTGAGTGACAGCTGCCAAAGATGGCTTCCCGAAGTATCCGTGTGCGTCAGCCACCTTTTTCTAGCAGCAACAGGTCACAAGGAATGGACCACAGCAGTCCTATAACTGACAGACTGACGAACTCAAACAAAGTCTGTCCGTCCAGTGATATAGTCTCTGAGATTACCACGCTTCGAGGAATACTTCCATTTTTGCCCGTGGACTCACATAGCAATGGCTCAAGTATTGTTGCGTAGTTACGTAGCCGTTGCCTAGGATATAAGCGTTGTCTCGTTGTCTGTTTCGGGATCGTTGCTTAGCAATTGCTCTATATGCCAAAATATGCTAAGTGTTTTCTTGGTATGAGCGCCTGGGTTTTGACTTTTCTTTGATCAGGTGGATTCTAATTTTAATATGATTATGGGAAAGCAGAAACCCACAATTTTGGCGCGTGAACCGGTGTAGAGTCTGGATCCATCACATCGCCCCAATAGAGTGAGGAGCTTCTCGAATATTGAGGGCCTTCCACTTGGCTTAAAGACGAAATATTTGAGCAAAGCGAGCTACGCCGGCGAACACGGATCAAGCTGACGTCCTCTTCGACATGCGAGACTGGACGGTAATTTCAAAAACCTCTGTGGTCCAGATCCTAAGGCGGACTGCAGAAGACTCAGGATGCTTTGCACATGGAGCCTTATCGTAGAATAATTTAATATGGAAAAAATATGTAGCATTCTCTTCACCCATAGGTGAATACAAGCCAAGTGATCTATCTTCTATGGTATTCCAATGTGCAGTCACTTCCTTACTCTGCGTGTTATTATAAACAACATTCACAACAGCAAGACCACTGTTGGTCTGTCGAGTCTCCTTCTTTGTTGCCTATATACACAAATTCTCCAGGAGGCATGTAGCTCAGTGTGTACGCCGAGTCCTTAGCAAATGGCGTTGAAGGTGCCTTGTAACATCTCTGCGGCTTACAACTTTCAGCAGGTGTGCACTTCCCTATTGCCTGGTAGGATGCACTGGTAGTTGTTTCAAAGCTCATATGTCCTTCAAGAGTAAGACTGTCTAGCCAAGCGTTGCGGCGACACTGTGCAGCAGTATCTGCGTCGGTTCCAAAATGGAGAGTTTGTATACAGTGCCATCTTCGAAAGGAACTGTTGGCTTCTTATATACATTTAAAGGCTTGCATGACTTCGCGGGCTGAGGTTGTATGTACACATACCCATTCCTTCCTAATGTATTACTTGTCCTTTGTCCTGCCGTTCCGTGGCGTTTGTGAAATTTGGCGCAGCATGTAAAAGCATTTGAATTCATATTGTTCCAGTAGATTATCTAATAATTACTGCTCTTGTATGAAGATAAGTCTGCGTTTGAATTCTCTCTCTTACAGATTGGTGTACACGTGTCTGGTCTGGCCTCGTTACTTAGCTTCGTAAGAATGGAATGGAGATCAGAGCTTCGAAACGTTCCGCTACTGCACTGCATGAATGCGTTGTCTCGGAAACGTGCTCTGAGCAATCCGTTAATCCGTTGTATATCAATGGATGTCTCTGTATTATTTGAATGTCTACGAAATTCAGGCTTTCAGGCGTCATGGCATGTTGTTGCGTTCCTAAATTCTGCTAGTTCAAAGAAGCCAGTAGTTGTATAAATTCGGTTATGTAGCATTGTTTTTTAAATTTATTATAATACTTGCTAAAGTGTCTTAGCCCAGTTTCCTTTTATTAACGTGGAAGCAACACGAAGCACAGGCCGACATGAATGAGTCCCCTGAGTTTATTCAACCCAAGAAAACCTTGGCTAGTAGCCTCGAATCATACATTCATTTCCGGGAATGTGAATATGGAGTAGGATTTTGGAACTTTTCACGTTGCCGTCCGGTTACAGAATACAACCTTGACTTAGCGAGTACCCGGTCTCACTGCCCCGGTGGGTAGGACTAGCTATGTGTCGCTTCTCATGGTTACGTGGCGGGAACGCAGGACTCGTTAGCTATGATGGACAACCTGTCTAAGGGAAGCATATCCTGAATTAACTCCTCCAATTTGGGAAGCGGAAGGGGTTGCAGGAGGATGGGATCTTTCTCAAGTTAAAAATGATACTGTAAGATTTAATTTCCGGAGTTTGAGAACAGAACGGGCTAGTAAGTTCAACCCTTGCAGATGATGATGATGAAGATGGTGGTGAAAAATTCTGATTACGTTACACAAAACTTGGTTGACATTTGAATCTTGCCAAACAATTTCCTCGAAAAAAGTTTATATGAAGAGTAAGCTGGGATCTAACTTGCTTCTTGTATCTTGCTCGTTACTTATTTGATTTACTCTTCGACCCAGAAGATGGAGGCAGTTATTTCCTCTGCTACATTAGACTACACGAAGTCTCATTCCAGAAGCTGGCGCTCTTCATAGTCACCTCTGCGAGACCCACAGATCCAAATCTATGTTCATTTCGTTTGTGTTCTTCTTTTCGCACAGACAGCTTATTGCCTGTACCGGCCTCAAAATCCTCTTTGTAACGAGTCCTTAGGTTACCTCTTATTTTTCGTCCTGGCCTGCACGTATTTTTATATACTGGCACTACATGGAACTGTGGTCAGCTTGATACTGCGGGCCCCTAGACGTTGCCTGTACACGGTGAAGATAGAAATCCCTGCTCCTGCTGGGAGTTGAACCCCTGTCATCCAGGCCATACCCAGTCACTGTACTGGTTGATTGGTCTTGGCTCGTGAAGTATGAGGCCTATATAAGGATGCTTCATTTCACTCTGCGTGATGCAGGAGAGAGATACATCCATTACGTGCCATTAGTGGGACAGCCCCTTGCGTCAACTTTGCTTCTATAGGCTCATGTTTCTAGTGGATGTACATAAAATGTATCGGAGTCGCTAAACAGATGCAACTACCTACCTACCTACCTACCTACTTACCACTCGGCGCTGCAGCCCTGGGTGAGCCTTGGTCTCCTCTACGACCAGTCTCCACTGCTCTCTGTTCCTCATCTTCTCTATCCATCCGTTCACCTTCATCTTCTTCAGGTCGTTCACAACATCGTCTGGCCATTTCATATTCCAAGTTGCCATCGCAATATCATTGTTCCTTGTCCTCTGCTTAATCTGTTCCCCATATGTTCCACTTATCCGAGCCTGGTTGTTAGGTTTCTGAACAAAATTCTTTTTACAGGATGAGATTGTTAGCCTCGTGCTCAACCTCGAACCTGGAGGACCAGGGTATCTCTCTTAGTCTGGACTCTACCCTTTGAACTTTCCGGCACGGGTAACCCTACCAGTAGTTAAACTACCGCCGGCATAGCTCTCAAGGTCACAGAGTCACGCAAGCCCCACCACCACGACAAGTGGAGACACCTTCGGGGTGAAATGTATTGGGAAACAGATTCACCGCCTACGCACTGCACATATCACAGCTAATTTCATTCATAAAGTAAATCAGAAGTAAATTTGTCCCTGCGTTTGAAGCTTATAAGCGTAAGGTACCTTGTAAGGATATCCTTGTAAAAGCACTGCACCACGACGATTTATGGAGGGTTGCAGATATAGTGCCATGTACATGGTCTTAACCTCGGCACTAGATAGATGTGAGTGGTCAGAGTAAGTCACCTTACGAGTAGCGGCTCACCGCCCATCAGTTCCTCTTGGCGCCAAACCCTTGAGACCCACGACCAGTAATTTTTTATTCAATTGAACATTTGCGCTCATAGTCCTTATGCAGCAACCTCTCTGACGAGAGGATGTGTCTATCGTTTACAATTGCTGCTGGCCCTCGCCATCGCAGTCATTCTCGGGTCCGAGTCCCGCGGGACTTATGACCACATTTTACTTTCTCAGATTCGAGACTCCCCCAACCTGGAGGGCAGGTCCCCGGAATTATATCCCCCAGGGGCAGGGTGGCCCAGTTATACCCCCAGGCACTGGGTTCCCTTTTCGTCGCCTCTTACTACTCGCAGGGCTATTGTTGAGTTATTCGAACCAACCTCCACACGGGATAAAACTACCGTATTAATGAAGCCTCATTATTGAAGAACTAGATACATTTTTCGTACAGAAAAGCGAATTCAAAGCGCGTGGGAAGAAAAACCAGTTTAAATGATGTACGTAGATATGCAGTAACACACAAGTATTTAAAAATGGCCGCCGAGTCATCTCTTTAAAAGTGGCGAACGAAGTTTAAACTTGACAAAGAGCTTCCTTAGGGTACTTAATTTTTTAGAAAGAATTTCAAAGTTTTACTTCCCTGTACCCTTATTATTACGTAACATCCCATTTACGGTTACGACTGCTAAGGATGTTTTCCCGTGAGATTTACGAGTTAAAATTCTGTATTTAGTCCTTTTTTCACAGCGACCGCGCCGTCTAAAGCATGAACCATCTTCGCCCGCTCGAAAATTGAGATCGTGGGTTTGAATCTCACTCGAGGCATGGATGTTTGTGTGCGTTTATTCTGTGTTTGTATTGTTCTGTGTGTAGGTAGCGGCCTTGCGACGGCTGATTCCCCGTCCGAGGAGTACTAATGACTGTGTATAGGTTAAGAAACTGAAAAAGCGGACAAGGTCCACAAGGGCTTAGATGGATAGATAGATAGATATTGATATAGACCTACAGTTCATCTAAAGGAACTGCAAGACAACAAATTACCTAACAATATTCACGGTCGGATATTTGACACTATTATTTCGTGTTCGCGAGGATTTCGGTTAAAATCTCGGCCCAGAAACTGGCTAGCCTGATGTTTTGCCGCTCCTGTGAATCCTTCCACGCAAAATTCGGTACAGTACCACCAATTGTGCCACGACCCCTTCGTATCACAGCGTTGCCAATTCTTCGTTCACTCATTATCCCGTCAAGAGATGCTATGTAATCTGGGGCATTGAGAGCGCCATTAAATGTAACATAAATATATACTCGGGGATACTGTTTCCATCCTCAGGCCGGGGGGATGGGGGGGGGGCGAGATACACACTTATATCCGCTGGGAAGATCAATTCCAATCCAGTGATTGTGTTGTTGTGTTCTTTAAAATACCGGATGATGGACAAATTTCAAAAAGCCAGCGATGCCGAGTAATATATGAATCCGTTGGTATCTACGTACTTGTAAATATATAAATACATCCCCCGAAATAATTCAATACACGCATTTAAACTAATACTTATTTAAGGTGGGGGATAGCGCAGTCGGTGTAGAGCCAGGCTACCGGCTGGACGACCGAGCGGCCAGAGTTCGAGTCCCGGTATAGTCAAGAATTTTCTCTTCTTCACATCGTCCAGACCGGCTCTGGGGCTCACCCAACCTCCTATCCAACGGGTACCGGTGGCTTTTTCCCCGGAGGTAAAGCGGCAGGGGCGTGAAGCTGACAAGTCACCTCCAGCTAGTGATGAGGTCAAGAAAATCCACTCCCCCGTAAACCTTCATGGCATAGTGCTTAATTAGTTAAGCACAGGGACAACTTTACCTTTTTTCCCCCTTGGCACTACAGCCCCAGTAGGCCTAGGCCTACCTCCATGAACTTCTCCGTTCATTTCGGTTTTTCTAGATCTTACACATTTGGTAGGACTCCATGGGCGGGTGATCAGCTCGTCCCAAGGCCTCTACTTGTACACAAACAGAAAAACGCACACACAAACTAAACATCCATGCCCTGAGTAGGATTCGAACCCACGATCCCGGCTTCCGAGCGAGCGAAGACAGTACATGCCTTGGACCGCTCGGCTACCGTGACCGGCAACTTTACCTTTACTTTAACTTATTTCAGGTTGTGACGTCAGAAACCCATGCAGTGCGTGACGATGGTGCTGCCCGGACATCGTGATGCCTGCTACAATGCCCTCAGTAACGTCACATCCGGCGTCTGACCACGGCCGAACGTGGACAATCAACCGGCAGCAGCTGCGGGACGTCTTCGCGCTCTGCGACCCGGAAGGTACTGGATTCGTGTCCCTGGAGCACCTACTGCAGCTGGGACGCACGCACTGTGACGGAAGCGATTCCAAGGTATGTGTCTTGTTCCCTGTTTGGTGCTGAAGGCTTGTGATTCCTAGGGTAATTTGTGGAGACTGTGCCCGGCGGGTCAGTTGTTCAGTTACAGAATAGGAACATAATGTTTTGATGCCTAGACAGAAGTAACCGCTTTTATACCCAGGGACATTCCAGAAATCCGTCTCTCTCTTTCAGCCAGTTTGTAGAACCAACAAATAAAACTATGAAAGCAAATTTTATGAATTATATCTATTTCAACAAAATACAAATTCCCCATATTATATGAATGGTTATAGGACAGATCAACTGAAAAGGAAATGAAGAAGACTGAAGTAAAGGATTTCAACCTGTTTCAGAAAATTAAGCTAGCCGCAATAGCTCAGTCGGTATAGCGGTGGGCTACAAGCTGGACGACCGGCGTCCGATTCACGACGGCAGAAAGAGCTTTCTCTCTCGTCCAGAGCGTGTAGACCGGCTCTGGGTCCCACTCTGCCTTCTCTCCAATGGGTACCAGGGGCTCTCTCCCCTTGGTTAAA
This sequence comes from Cryptotermes secundus, assembly GCF_002891405.2. NCBI lineage: Eukaryota > Metazoa > Arthropoda > Insecta > Blattodea > Kalotermitidae > Cryptotermes > Cryptotermes secundus. Next base: position 468,656 of record NW_019724781.1, on the reverse strand, counting down.
GCGGGCTAGACTTTAAGCTGACCATTCACCTCCATATAGTGCTGAGGTCAAGAATGGTGGAGCTATAGCTATGCGCTTAATTAAGAGCGTGCACAACTTTATCTTTGTAGTAACCTGGGAGCCGATCACAGTGGCCGCGTGGTCTAAGGCATGAACCGTTTTCGCCCGCTCGAATACTGGGATCGTGGGTTCGAATCCCACTCGAGGCATGGATGTCTGTGTGTCCTTATTCTGTGTTTCTGTTGTTCTGTGTGTGGGTAGCGGCCTTTCGACGGGCTGATCTCCCGTCCAAGGAGTCCTACCGTCTGTGTAAATTATTACGAAACTGAAGAAGAGGCCAGGGTCGAACAAAGGGCTCTAGAGCCATAGATTTATTAATAGAGAGATAGTGGCCTGGGAGCTTGGTTATGAGTGGTGAATTGGGAAGGGTCCAAGAGACTAATGTTCGCCTATCTTGAGGCCGTGTCCTACCATTTATTTGGAGAGTCTGAAGAAAACAACGAGAATCCTTGGTTAATACAGCCGGCATTCTGGCTCGGTATTAAGATAAGGCAGGTATGCGATGAAGCAAAGTGTATATGTGACGTAACGCACTGTTTCACGGTAACGGCTAAGTTTGTGGAGTTCCAGCTGCCCGTTAAAACGGTAGGCGTGTCCTTGGCGGGAACTGGGTCACACGTAGAATTAACCTACTCTTCACTGGGCGATAATCCATCGTCAGTTCTTAAGCGAGAGCAAGAGAAAATGAACCTACAGGGCGTTTAGGAAACTATGCACCCAAACGATTTTATCATCTGCTTGAACCGCATCTGTGGTCTCGTGACCAGAGTGCCTGTCTACAGATCATGAGGTCCCGGGTTCTATTCCCGACGCTACCATATTTTCTGAGAAGTAGTGGGTCTGGAACGGGGTTCAGTCAGCCTCGTGAGCATAATTGAGGAGATATTTAAAGGAAATAGCGGTTCCGGTCTAGAAAACCGAGATTAACGGCTGTGGGGATTCGTTGCGCTGACCACGCGACACCATCTATCCGCAAAAGTTGGCACTAACTTCGCCGACAAGCGGCGGTCGCTCGGTCGGTATTGTTTGCTTGCGGACTACAGTCCACGGAGTTTGTTTTTTCATCTGCTTGGCGAAGTATACTGTTCGTTGGGTGAATTCCAGTAAATGATGAAGTGAGAAGTCGTAGTAGCTTATTCTGAGGCAGGCCTAAAGTCTCAGCACTTTCATGGAGGAACTGAGGAGAACTATAGTCATTCCAAGTCTGAGATTCGAAGTCTTGACGTCACGGAAGTACAGGCGTACCAACCACCTGACAACAAAATTTGGTATCTTATGTTGTGTTGTTCGAGCGAGGTTTCCAGTCATTTTCCTCAGTACCTCCGCACAAATGGCAGGAAATGAAAAGTGATCCCTCAATTCATCATTCAAAGAAACGCTATCATTTGACGCTACATAACCTTGACAGTTCATAAGCGTTATTAAATAACATAAGATTCATGTCAGCATATTTTGGTTTGTCAGTGGGGTTTCCAACTAGATTTCGAATTATGTTATTAAATTCCGTTTTCTAGCTTTCCAGATGGAAGGATAATATTAAAATGTATCTTAATGAAATAGGATGGGACTCATCTGTCTCAGGATAGGAACCGGCAGCGGGCTGTTGTCAGTGGGGCAATTAATCATCGACTTCCATAAAATGCTGGGAATTCCTTGAGCGGCTCTTTCTTTTTATTCTTTCTCAGTCGTGCCACGTCTTGCCTAATCGCTCTGTTGGCGCCTCTCGGTGGAAAGCAGGCGGTTAGTTCTGCCCAGAAATTCTTGTTCTTTTCATAAAATCCAAGGCTTGATTTAACCCCCCCTTCGGCGCCCGTGCCCTATACTTGACTTCAGTGAGAAAGGACGGTGGTTATGAAATGCGATTTCAGATACAGTGCTTGTGTAAACCTTCAGTGTGTTCCCACTTTGAATTGCATACGTGTATGCGAGATACCTAGGTTCCGGTCCCTCCGCCTCATGGTCACCTGCGCGTATGAAACAGGACGCGCAGTTTCCGGTACATGCAGGACAAATGCCGGTACGGTGACCGTTGGCGAGTGAAATTATCAGTCATTACTTAGGTTTCTTCGGACAGGGCCGGCGTAGGCAAAAAGTCCCCCTCCCCAGGAAACCAGAAAGTTCGCCTCCGCAACCCTCGAATTGACCTCCGCTGTGATCTAGTGGTCAGAGTTCCTGGCTACAGATCCAGAGGTCTCGGTTTCGATTCCCGGCCCTACCAGATTTTCTAAGAAGTAGTGGGTCTGGAACGGGGTCCACTCAGCCTCGTGAGCCTAATTGAGGAGCTACTTGTATGGAAAAATAGCGGTTCCGGTCTAGAAAACCGAAATTAACGGCTGTGGCATTCCGTTGCGCTGACGATGTAACATCCTCTATCCGCTAAAGCTGGCACTAACTTCGCTGACAAGCGGTGGTCGCTCGGTCGGTATAGTTCCCTTGCGGACTAAAGCGACGGAGTTTTTTTATTTTAACCCCCGAATTAAAAAAAACTACCCAACTTTCTTAAAACTCTCACAATTAAAGGGACGAAATTGCAGACACCGTAACAAATTCTGTCAGTGATGTAATTCTTAAAAGCAAAACAAAAGAAGAACCAACAAAAACGTACGGCGTTATTCGACCATAGCAATCGTGGAGCCGGGCCGCGCCATAGTTCAAGCGGCTAGTCGCTGGCTTCCCACCGCGGCGGCCCGGGTTCGATCCTCGGGTCTGGTCAAGTGGGATTTGTGGTGGACACAGTGGCGCTGGGGAGGGTTTTCTCCAAGTGCTTCGGTTTCCCATTCCAATCTCCATTCCACCAAATTCTCCATCATCATAATCACCCGGGGCAGGCTGCAATAGGCCAATCAGTGGCCGCCGTGCCGAGTGGACCCAGCTGGACTCCACCCCCAACTAAGCGAATTAAAAAAATTGCAGAGCCACTGCAGGCTTCTGCCTTGTGAGCAAAGGAGCCGCAGAAGTTCGTTTTCGTGCAACAGGGGGGAAAAAAATTCTGGGAAGAATTAATCCTCTGCTTTCCTTTCATACGACACTGAGTGCATAGAAAACGACGCGTCAAATATTTCTTTCATTCACGCGTGTGTATTCGTTGCCGCAGTAACATTTTTACCGAGTCGTTGCCTAGTAACGATAGGGGGATGCACATACAAATACACAGACTTATGGGAGGGGGGATTTTGTGACGTATGCCGCTGAGATCGGATCAGGTGCCATGACATACATACCATGTTTCATGAACATTGGTTGAGGCATTAAAATGTTGATGGGTGGGGAGATTCAGAGACAGACAACATGGTGATAACATAAGCCTACTTTTATTCCCTCAAAATAAGGAAAGTAGTCCCAAGGGGTGGAGAAGGGCTTGTAAAGCGTAATTAATTAGGCACCACGCCGTGGGGGAGTGGTGGTATAGCTCCATTGTTCTTGACCTCGGCTCTAGATGGAATTGTGTAGTCAGCTTCACGCTCCGGCCGCTTCACACCCTGGGAAACAGCCCCCCGTACCCACTGGATATGAGCCTGAGTGGGCCCCAGATGCATTCTGGACGCTGTGGAGAAGAGAAAAATTAATTTCCCATGCCGGTAACGGAACTCCGGCCGTCCAGTCCCTAGTCCGCTATGCAGACTGAGCTATCGGAAACGTGCCGCTCTCAATTTCGCTTTGCTCCAGATGTGCTCCAATTGCAGGTGGGTTTTTGTTCCCGTAAGTTTAGCCGAACGATCTGAGGCATGTACTGTCTTCGCTCGTTCGGGATCGTGGGTTCGAATCCCACTCAGGGCATGGATGTTTCCTGTTTTTCTGTGTTTGTGTTGCCTTGCAACGAGTTGATCACCCGTCCAAGGAGTCCTACCATCTGTAAAATGATAAAGAAAGTAAGAAATCAGCCCTGTGCTCCAAATTGGGAGCAGGTTTCTTTATGACGCTGTTAGGGGTGTAGCTCAGGGAGAGATGATAACGAGGCCATGCGGCTGTAGCTTCGACTCGATTTTATAGTCCGTGGCTCATAAAGGAAAGGGGTGAGAAACTACTCAACGGATTCATATAGGTTGCCCCTGGCAACACAACAACAAACGGCCAGAAGGACATTGACCGGCCAAGTCAGAAGAGTCATTGTATCGTTCACTGATCGATAGTGGAATTTCTGGTTCAAGAAGCAACTGTTTGGAATGTGAAATTAGGCAGTACGCGTGCCGCGCAGGTTAGTACAGCAGTACGATGTAATGTTTCAGACTTTTTTTTTTGTTTTCGTAAGGTGGACTGAGCTCCGTTACTATTTAGCCTACTGTACCAGCCCTAGATGATAGATGAGTATGGAGCGTTTGGTAGAATTGGCAGGGGAAACAGAAGTATTAGCAGGAAACCTACTCCAGTGCCACTTTGTTCACCACAAATCCCACATGATTTTTCTTGTGATCGAATGCGGGGCGCCACGAGTAAGACTGAAATACGTCACGGCCCCTAGACTTGCCCACTATAGGCTCCAGATTCTGATATCATGTAATTTGACTGAGATGTATCATGGTTTTTCTCAGTCTCTCGATGTTACATAGAATGATTCGTTCAGAATTGTGGAACGGAGTCCACTCAGCCTCCTGAGGATAATTGAGGAGCTACTTGAATGGAAAATTAGCGGCTCCGGTCTAGAAAACCGAGATTAACGGCCGTGGGAATCCGTCCACGCGACGTCCTCTATCTAAAAAAGTTGGCACTAACTTCGCCAACAACCGGCGGTCGCTCAGTCGATATAGTTCGCTTGCGGACTAAAAGCGACGGAGTTTAGCTTTTAGTACGTATATACATATACACAGTTTCCTGTGGTGCTGTTATTATTGTGCTGTAGCGGATCTGTCTGCACTGCTTGTTTAAGGCTACGTGTGTATGTATATTCTGCTCCCCGTTGTGTGTCAGTTTGTAGCGAAAACTTGCTGTTGCAGGATGTGGAGTGTGTGCTGAGACAACTGGACCCAGAGCACAGGGGTGTGCTCGGCTACCCGGACTTCTGTCGCGGCGTCTTCTCGATCCTGCGATCCCAGCGCAAGCTGCAGCAGCGACATGGTAAGCCGCCCCAGTTCCTACTGTCTGGCAACTTCCTACCTGCCTTTCTTTCCTTACAAACACTATATCCTGTTAATTTGAGCCCGGCCTTGCAAACGTTAATGCTCATTTGACATTCTGTTTCGAAGTACCCAAGAAGTGACAGGATGAACGCAAAGACAAATCCGTGCCTTGTAGTCCGCAAGCGAACTATACCGACCGAGCGACCGCCGCTTTTCGGCGAAGTTAGTGCCAACTTTTGCGAATAGAGGGTGTTGCGTGGCCAACGCAACGAATCCCCACGGCCGTTAATCTCGGTTTTCTAAACCGGAGCCGCTACTTTCCCATTCAAATAGCTGGAGGAAGGTAAAGGGTGGAGATATGTTACGGGGAGTAATTGGGAAATGCTCTCGACCCGACCCCGACAAGAGCACTCGAGATAAGAGGGAGGAAAAGGTTTGACATCAGACTCTGTTTCTTTGTTTGTATGGCAACGGATGTTATTCTGTAACCTGCACCTTAACGCTCGGAGGGGCCCAGTGGTCTGGGCAGCTCTGTGATTTCTGCTGTCTCATGACACTACAATGGCTTTTCCTCTACATAAAGCAAATCTGTGGGAAAGTTTACATGATGTATATCTTGTTCACTTTTTGTAAGGACAATTTAAAGATGTCCGAGCTGTTATATGTGAATTTCTCACAAGGAAATTGTTATTCTACCCACTTCAGTCTTGTGGGAAAGTAAAGAAGGTCGACCAGTAGCAAGTTCACAGGTAACCTTCACGCCAAATGCTAAGAATGATATGTCTAAAACATCTTTAAAAGTGCGTCATGATCGGATTGTGAAGTAGATCTTTTAGTCGTCGTCTGCTTTCAGTATATTGTAACGAATTTGATTAAAGCGTTGCAGGTATCAGCTTTATAAACACAGTCAAACACGCAACAATAGAGGAAGCTATGTTTTCTGTAGATCCGACCGTCGCTCCAATAGACTGGCTGGATAGCAATCACGTGATATGTGTTTACTGTAGATCCATGTCCGTTCTGCGGCTCTAAAAGTAAGAGTGACAGAGTTCGTTCCGGGCACTTACGAGTCAGTCATAAGCAGGAGGAGTGAGTCCAGAAGAATTTTTAGTTCCGAGGTTCCAAAGTGATTAGAAGACTTTATTTATATGTAATATTTGGAGTGTGTAACTCAGTGACACTTTTATAGTTCCTGTGTTATAAATCCGTGAGGACTAGTTGAGAAAGACTGAGAAGATTAGTGTGGAGTGATTGTAAATTATGTAAAGCAGCAATAGTGTTATAATTAATTGTAGTTACGTCCTGTAGGTGGTTAATAAATCAAATTACCGATCCGAACCTGCCTCTTTAGTCACTGATACACCTGGCAATATTTACACTGAGAAAGAGAAAATGTTCCTGTCTTCTCTGGAATCGAAATGTGGCCTTCGGTCCGTCGTCTATCAAGCGAGCGCTCTGGATACGTGACTTGTGCAATCGCAGAGTTACTAGCTACTCTAGTTGAGGCCTTAATGGGTGTACTCAGCTTTCCCAACCGAACTGGGGGTTAGCACACTCAGCCTCGTTGGGATCCTTACCCATTCACATCTTATAACATGCCTACCCCATTTCACGCTTTATAATTTAGGTAATTGAAACAGGATCGTCAAATAGCTTACGGACCATGAAACAATAAGCAAAACTTGTCTTCTTCGGAATATGGTCCCGGGGACCGGACCTTCACTAAAAGCCTTGAGTTCGAATGTATTCAAAATACTGAACGTACATCAATTTTCCATTAAGGCTCTAATATGAAGCACACGTTAACTCGAGGAATTATTCACAGAGGGTTCTGTTCGCTGCTTACCATAAGCTTCCCTTTGACTTTATTCAAACAATGTCTGTTATGAATAATAGTGTCGTGTTGCTTCCATTTCGCATTTGCGAGTAGAGCAGATTTAATGCCTGCTAGATAGGCGTCACATCTTACACATGGAGTAGGTTGGGTTGCGGTATTTCAGGCGTACGTACTGCTGTGTACTGTAACTTCACGAAATGAAGGCCTGCATTTTGACGCATGTTTCTAGTATTGAGAGAAATGGGTCAGCGACCAAAGTGCGTGCTGGTCGCGTTGTTTAGCCTACTTTACTTATTTTATAGGGAAAGATAAGCTTATGGTATTATTATGTTCCTTGCATATGTGTTCCTTAGAATAACTTTGAATTAATAGATGAAATTTCATCTAATTCTGTATCAGTATCATTCAATCTAAAAACATAAAGTTTAAAACGTATAAAATTATAATTTTATCTATCATTTTGTATGAGCGTGACTCCGGTATTTTGACCTGAGGAAAGAAGATAGACTGAGGATGTTTTAGAACAGAGTGTTGGGGACCTAACCGGAGGCTGGAGAGGAACTTCGTAATTTGATTTCAGCTCCAGATATAATTAAGTTTATAAAATGAGGACGGATGAGAGAGGTGAAGCCTGTAGCACGCATGGCAGAGAAGATAACCACAAACAAACTTTTGGTATGAAAAGCTGAAGGAAGGAGACCGCTTGGAAGATCTATGCATAGATGGGAGGAAGATGCAGTAATGTATCTTTAATAAATAGGTTAGGAGGGTGGGACTAGATCCATTTGGTTCAGGGCAGGGAATGAACATTCGGATTCCATGTTTTTTTTTCTTGGCACTACAGCCCCAGTGGGCCTAGGCCTACCTCCATGAACTTCTCCGTTCACTTCGGTTTTTCTAGATCTTACACATTCGGTAGGACTCCTTGGGCGGGTGATAAGCTCGTCGCAAGGCCTCTACCTGTACACAAACACAGAAAAACGCACACACACAAACTAAACATCCATACCCTAAGTGGGATTCGACCCCACGGTCCCGGTTTCCAAGCGAGCGAAGACAGTACATGCCTTAGACCGCTCGGCTACCGTGACCGGCTCGGGTTCCATGTAGTGTTGGGAATCCCCTGACGAACTGTGGCAAGTATTAGAATCTCCAAAAGGATTCTGCTCCATGTAATTAGTAGAGGTCACTCCACGTCCATAGATCGACTGGGCTACGGGCTTGATGACCGAAGAGTCGAAGTTCGATTCGTGAAAGGGGAAAGAAAATTTTCTCTTCACATTATCCAGACCGTATCTGGAGCCTATTGAGTCTCTATGCAACGGGTACCTGAGGCTCTTTCTCCGGAGGCCGGAGCGTGAAACTGACCATTCACTTCCATCTAGTGGCGAGACTAATACCGTATTTACGCATGTATAGGCCGCAGCACAATTTTCAGACAGAAATTACAGAAAAAATAATTTTCTTGGAATATTATTTCAGGAGTATTACACCCTGTATTACTAATTATGAATATATATTTTTTTAAATGAAGTGTGATTTCGAATATTTTGAATATAAGCCGCACCCCAGTTTTCCTCTTGAATTTTTGGCAAAAAATGTGCGGCCTATACATGCGTAAATACGGTAATTGAGTTGCGTCATTAATTAAAGCCAAGGGATAATTTTACCTGTGCTTTTTTAAAAATATTTTAAACATATTTTTTTCTGGAGATATGAAGCGGAAATGAATAAGAAAAAAGGAATCAGACTCATGTGACCGAACAAGGTTAAGAAACGTTGCTAGATTCGAATTGAGCAGCTCTCGAATTTGAGTCTATGACGTTACCGCTGCGCTAATGTTAATGATGTCCACGGATACTTCCCTACAATTTGTTCATTTTGTTCTCTTCGCGAAAGGATAGAACAGCGATAGCAGTGGACCAGTCCTGTCGTGACATGACAGTGAGTGTCCGGTCTTTGTTATCGAGCTGCCTTGTCAGCAGAGGCTGGGGTGGGGTGGGGGTGGGGGTGCCTCGCGACGTATTCCCATATTAATATTCTGGCCCACTCTACGGAGGAACCATTCAGCGAAACACTAATGCCCTTATGACGGACTTTCTAGAAGCTATGCTAAGCTGCTATCCCTGTAACAAGCCGTGGAGGTCCATAGGGTTCTGAGACGTTGAGGCTCCCACATTTTCTAGACAACCGGCTCACAGATGGCGGTGAGGTTGTCCTCCTTACGCGCCGGCTGCCTTTTACCCCCAGGAAGATTCCTGCTACTCATTTCTGTTAAAGGCTGAGTCGACCCCAGGACAATAGTGTGGCTGGAAAGATTAGGTAAATTAAAAAAATCCACCTCATTGAAACTCGAATCCGCGACCTTCTGGCTTGTAGCATAGTGCCTCCACCACCTACACTACCGCGTTCTCTTGGAGTTTCTAGAAACAAGGTTGAAAAGCACGGGGAAAGTTTGGGGCCGAAGGCAATGTCAGTAAAAAAGTAAAGTTATCCCAGTTCTTAATTAATTAAGCATTATTCTATGAAGATAAGTGGGGGAGTGGAGGTAGAGCTCCACCATTCTGGACCTCGGCATTAGTTGGAGATGAGTGGTCAGCTTCACACCCCAGCCGCTTTACCCTCGGGGAAATCGTTTCCGGTACCACTGGATAGGAGGCTGGGTGGCTTCCAGAGCCAGTCTGGACGCTGTGGAGAGGATAAAATCTTGCCTTTCCGGGGAATAGAACCCGGGCCGTTCAGCTTGTAGCCCGTCGGTATACCGACTCAGCTCTCTCGACGACTCCAACCCCCGTGAGTAGTTTTAACATCTTGAATTATCATGTTCCATCTAACGCAACACAGGGAATGTATAACATTCAGTTTGTTTTATTCAAATCACAACTTGTTTCGACCATTTTATCTGGTCATCATCAGGTGAATAGAAGTGATTAACAAGTGTTCGACTGAATTGCAAAACGCCTTACCTCTCATACCAGATAAAATGGTCGAAACATGTGATTTTAATAAAACAAACTGAATGTTATACATTCCCTGTATTGCGCTAGACGGAACATGTTAATTGATTAGTTTGATCACTAACAGGATGCAGTCCATAAAGATTTTTAAAATCTTATTCACCGTCGCCAAATTTTGCCATATGAATTACTGATTTTATAACTACATTTTAAATGATATACACAGTTACACACGAGACTTGCGCTGTGGTATTGTGATTAACCACTCTCATGGTTGCACCCCGTCCCGTCCCGCGGTATTGCATCCTAGTCTGAGCTAATTGAATACGGCCCACACATTCATATTGTCACGTATCCAGGCTTTACGTGACTAATAACACGGGTTTCGGATTTGATGATCGAATTTATTGGACCTTTATACAACAGTTCACACATCGCTATCTGACACTGTCATCTTCTTCCGACTGGACACTCCACGGGAAATATTCCGACTTCCAAATGAACTCTCAGTAATTGTTGGCTTCTCGTTATGTAGCACAGGAAACACATCCGTTGCCTAGCAATGGTATATGCGAACCCACACAGAAAACACCTCTTGCAATACCGACTCTATTGTTGTGTACGTGTATTGCGGGCGTTGCCTAGAAATGAGTCTACTGTATTGTTGGTTGCATGTTTGTTGCGGGCCTGATTACCGAGTCGTTCCCTAGCAACGGGTCTACGTGTCATATTATACAATTTCTCTAAGATCAATTAGAATATTATCTCTTCAGTCATACGTAAATATATATCGCCGAAATTGTTTCTACCCATGACGGCTTTTGACCACATTTTTTTTACGTATTTTTCATTTTTCTAAAGACTCTTACAAGGTTTCATGACTTCTTCAGGTTCAAGGGTAAGTTTAATTTAAAATTTATAAATATATGCTCATGGAGTATGGCGTGTAATTTACTCACGACAATATGTGTAGGCTCAAGGCTTCTGTCTAGGGAAGAAGTAAAGCATGAATGGATACCTACACTCCGTTTCGGAGTACAGAGGTTTTCCAGACCCATTCTTTACTCTTTTCCTTTCGTGTAACCGAAAGGTCTTCATGTTAGCGCATTGCAGATTCAGTTATTTGTTGAAGATGCCAAGAATGTATGCACAATACAGAGAAACCCCGAAAATGAATACACAATTTAGTAGAGGTTATCTGCAGACACAACAGCAAAGTTGAACGAAAATGCAATGTACAGTGTGCATGTGATATTCTCTCCAAAAATGGTGCTAGTCGCATGAATGCCAGAGCCACCTTATCGAATAGCAGGACAATCAAAGAAAATGGCAGCTTAACGTTGTGTATGCATTGTTTTTGGCATCTCCGTATTTGTAGAGATGGTGTCTTAACTTGGTCCGAATGGTGACGTTGCTGATTTGTATTCGATACAAATGTTTTTAGCGAGCCGTTGCCTATCAGTGACAGGGGGATACACATGCAAACAGACAGGCTGATGGAATGGATGTAAGAAGGGCTCCGTTGAGATGGGTTCAGGTGCCATGTTATATATACCAACTTTCATAAAGATTAGTTCAGGCATTCAGAAACTGATAGGGCGGATACACAGACAGAATGATCTCATAAGCCTTCTTTTTTAAATAAGGGAAATAGGGTAAAAAGTAACTTCATGGAAGAACTAATCGCCTTCTTACCTTTGATACGTCACAGACCGCATAGAAAACGACACCTCCAACAATTTTTGTTGCAGCAGGAACGTGTCTAAGACCCGTTGCCCATGAGCGTTAAGAGGGATACACATGTAGACAGATGGGAGTGATTTATGAGCCCACTGAGATTGGCTCACTTGCCATGATATACGTACCAAGTTTCACAAAGACTGGTTCAGGTGGGGGGATCACAGACAGCGAGGTGATATCATAAACCTACTTTTTTTTTTCCAGAACAAGGAAAGTAGGCAAAAAAAAAAGTATTAGAAAGGTCTGCGAGACGAACAAGGTCACCCATTGCTATGTAGCAACCTGTAACTGCAATGCAAGCGTTCCCACCAGCTTCTTCCCGTGTCTTCTACTCCTCCCACACTAGCGAACAGTACTGCCAACATAACGAGAGTATGGCAGCTGACCGCACCGCGTTGCGGAGTTCAGTTGTTCTCCAGGCTGCCAGGTGAGAGGAGGTGGTGACAGAATAGCAGCGATTTGCGTCCGAAGGAATCTCATTCCGAGACCTGTTTTATTCGTTGCTGTTCTGCCTCGCTGAGGATTACATCCTGATATTTGTGTTGAGTGCACTAACTGTACAAGGGTTCAGTGTTTCATGTGTTTGTGTAGTGCCTGTCGCAGTACCTGAAGATATTTATTTGTAACGGCATAGTAAGATCTTACCGAAGAGAAGAGTCAACATATTTGCATCCAGCAAGAGAGCAGTATATGAAAGGTACGTTGTACCATGTTTGAATCACAATCTCTATAAACGATAACATATAACAGGAGGTATTATTATTTATTTTATTTTTTTATTGCTAGTGGGGTGGAACTTGCGACCACTTCTGGCCTACTGTACCAGCCCCAGATGATAGGTGAGGGTGATTGTGGAGCAATTGGTGGAATGACGATTGGCAGGGGAAACCGAAGTATTCGGAGAAAACCTGCCCCAGTGCCACTTTGCCCACCACAAATCCCATTTGACCAGACCCGGGATCGAACCCGTGCCGCCGCGGTGGGAAGTGAGCGACTAATCGCTTGAGCTATGGCTCGGCCCAGGTATTATTATTATTATTATTATTTATTATTCCAATAAATAAATCAGTATGTCGTGGCATCTACTGTTAAAAGTTCTCGAGTCAAATGAAAATTGTGAATGGAATAATTGGTCAGATGCAGCTTCGTTTTGATCTTGATAAATGCCAGTAATTTTTTTCGTTGTCTCTCTAATGATGCCTACGATATCGAGTGTGTATGTCAGATGATAGGAGGATAGATGACTGTTTTGCGAGGAAGGGGCTGTTGCCTAATAGATGTACCATTCCGACATTTGCCTGGAGGGACTGAGGAAAGGCGCAAAAAAAAAAGAATCCTGGGGACAACCGGTGTCCCGGTCGAGATTCGATCCAAGCACCTGCCGAATGCAATTCCACATTTTTACCTTTAGAACAACCTGTTTCGGCCCATTTATTTATCATTATTTGTAATATCGGTTACTGGTTTGTACGTTCTTACGTGTATAAATGAAGGACCTTAATGTTAAATTCAGTGTAATAGAGTATATCTGTGTTTTCTGATCTCCAAGAACGAAAATGTTCTAGTAGTTGCCATACCAGTTATTTTTTTAGCATACTTTCCTTATTTCGAAAGTGTATGAAAAGAGGCATATGAGATCACCATCTCTCTCTGTGCCTGTGTAACTCATGTACATGTATATATATGCAAATGCATGCATACAAACGAATATATATATATATATATATATATGTGTGTGTGTGTGTGTGTGTGTGTTTGTTTGTTTGTTTGTGATTATGTATGTAGTGGTGAATTTGAATATACGTGTATATTGTGGTGGGACTTGTCTTGTAAATAATATATGAGAACTCACCTTGTACCTCACAGGAAACACATTACGTCTCCGCTACAAAGCCCAACCGGTTAATGCTGTTTAGGGAAACAGTTGCTGTTTATTGTGAGAACCATACGGAACACACAGATACAGTCTGCGAGCAGAATATATTACGTGTATGAGTGACCGTAGATGGGGTTTGGATTGTTAATTGGATTTATTGAAGTACATGTAATTGTATTCACACACTCAGCACTTCACTATATCACATACTAAGTCTTCTCAGCCTGCCGTGTCTTCGTCAATCGCTTAGTATCAGCTTCCAACGCTGTGGATCCCTCACTTTCCGTGTTCACAACTTTACTGGCCTGAAACAGTTTCATAACTAACGAAACTCTAGACTTGTCCTGCTTGTAACACCTCGGCACGGACCGCATAGAAAACACCGCTTCCAACAGTTTTCCCATTGTTGTATCACGCAGCTGTCCCATGGACCGCATAATGAACAGCGCTTCGAAGTTAGTCCATTGGTGCGTGTTACGAATCTGTTGCCTAGAAACGGTCGTTGTTTACATTGTCATTACTTAACAGGTCTACATGCTACAGTACGTTAAAGCAGGTGGTGCATACCACTGGGCTTTAAAGGATTAAATACCTGTAGGTCTACAAATTTTTATGCGGTACTGGCCCTGTGTAATAAATCACAGGTGTTTGAGTCAGTACATTCCTCCGCGTCCTGCTGCCACTGCTGCATCTTCCCCTTGCTGTCCGCGTAACCGTGAGACTTATTGACTTGCCACTTGTTACAGTAGCGACACAAGGGACTGCTGCTTTCGCAGTCTAGCAATAACCCCCACCGACCGCATACAGCGCACAGGACTGGCTCGAGTTGTTCAGCCGATAAAGAAGGTAACATCTCAGTCGGTTTTGTACTGGTCTTCGCGAGTCTCTGCTTCAATCCCGATTGAATTTGTTTGCGATTATCCCTTAGGCCCCCCATACACACACAGTTTGGTCTTCCGATCGAGGTTACAGGCAAAACTGTGACAGTTTACCTCCTCCATTTCCTCCCCATACACTCGCAGATAAACCGCCAGCTTCATGCCACAATCACGGTCTTCCAGCCTATAATGCTGAGTCTCACACGTCACGTGCTACGGTCCTGCAGGCAGAACTGACGGACTGACGGGTTTCCTACTGGCCAACAGTCCAAACGATTGGCCGGCCGGCCGCACCACACACGTCAGTTTTGCCTTTCAGTCTTCAACTGTGCAGGCCGAACTGGAGGCCTAACTGTGTGTGTATGGGGGGCCTTAGTTTTTCTTCTTCGGGGATATAAAACCGTGTGAACCACCAATGAGTGCTCTTGGTGCGTAGAGAAGGCAGCCATACGGAGAAAGGTTCCCTTTAGGCGATTCTGGCCCTCGTCGTGTGGAATGTACTTAAAAGAATATGATTTTCTGGGCTGTAACGCCATGTAGTTTGGTAGTCGTCCACCGACGTTCCTGCGAAATGTCGATGGACTGCTATGGAACTACACAGCGTTACAACCCAGAAGATCTCTCCTCTTTGACAATCTCAAATCTAAAACAGACTCCAGTAACTTTTTACGAGGGCGATCCAGTAAATTGGTAACAAATGGAAGTAAAACAGCCGTAATGGACGTAAGAGGTTCTCTTTGTGTATCACTAGGTAGCAGCAGAGTTCAGCTTCATGAAAGTCTAGGTAGCAGACGCGCATGTGCATGTTCAGAGGCTGATTTCAGTAGTAAAAATGACGACCGTGCTTGGGGATATACTACCGAAAAGCAGCGTTCTGTTGTGCGCTTTTTGTGGTCTAAAGGTCTCAGTGCAAAGGATATTCATAAAAAAAATGTTTCCTGTTTACGGTGTGAAGTGTTTGTCGCGTAAAGCGGTTCACAACTGGGTCGAGAAATTCTTTCAAGGGCGTTCGAAAGTCGCAGATGATGTCCCACCAGGTACGGAAGTGGCTAAGAAAACAGTCAAAAAGATTTCTGTGCTGCGGGTTTCAGCGCACTGGTAAAGCAACAGGACCTGTGTATCAGTGTTGGTGGAGGATATATCGAGAAATAAATATTTTTTCCATGTTCGACTATCGCACATTTTACGTTTTATATCTATTTGTGACCTGTTTACTGACTCTCCCACGTAGTTATGACGCAACGATCTGGGTCGCTATTTGATTGTGGTATACACTGACAGGTGTTTCAAGCCAGTTTCAGTGAACATACAGCCATTATTCCTTGAGCCGGGATAGCTAAGTCGGTATGGCTACGGGCTAGACTGCTGAGGTTCGATTCCAGGCAGGGGCAAGAGATTTATCTGTGCTCACCAGCGTCCAGACCGGCTCTGGGGTCCACCCAACCTCCTATCCAATGAGTACCGGAGGCTCTTTCCCGGGGGTAAAGCGACATGGGCGTGAAGCTGACTACCTCCACGTAGTGTCGAGGTGAAGAATGATGGAGCTATACCTCCACTTCCCGAATCGTCTTCATGACCTCTTGTGTCATTAATTAAGCATAGTTACTGCTTTACCTTTACCTTATCATCATCACTGCTTCACACTCAACAGTCACCGCTTCCTGATATGTGCGAAAGCCTTAAACAGGCAGCACATTATCATATCTTCTGTCTTCAAGTTTGGGGCTTCATCTCTGACTTGGCTGGTCGCAGAGTAAGGACGAGATTTTAAGGTAACATAGGCTAAGGGAGACCGCCTCTGTGGTGTAGTGGTCAGAGTTTCTGCCTACAGATCCAGAGGTCCCAGGTTCGATTCCCGGCGCTACCAGATTTTCTGAGAAGTAGTGGTCTGAAACGGGGTTCACTTAGTTTCATGAGGATATTGAGGACATCAAGGAAATAGCGGCTCCGGTATAGAAAACCGAAATCCGTTGCGCTGACCACGTGGCACCCTTTATCCGCAAAAGTTTGCACTAACTTCGCCGTCAAGCGGCGGTTGCTCGGTCGGTATAGTGCGCTTGCGGACTACAGGCCACGGAGCTTTTTTTTTTAGGATAAGGGAACATTTTCCCAGTATTTAATGATTAAGCACCACGCCACGAAGACGTATGGCTGAATGGAGTTATAGCTTCATCCTTCTTGACCTCTTCATTAGATGGAGATGAGTGGCCAGCCTCACGCTTCGGCCTTTTTACTCCTGTGGAGATTAAATAAATGAAAGCAAGGAATATTTTTCATCACCTGAATAACTTGAGAACAAATGTGTACAACGTGTTTATGGAACTCGGAAGTTCTGTGAGCGTGTTTACGAAAGTTCTCCATCGGGCCTTGTTCTGAATGAGATCGCTCCTTAATAATCTTTTGTTTTCAAAGATCCGTTTGAATAGCGTATATCCAGTCTTCAGTCCGCGTATCTGGAGCAGTTTGTTCCCTTAAAGTTTTCTGTCTGAAGTTTTGTATACATTTCTAGTTCCTTATGCATGCTACGTATCTCGCCCATCTAATCAGTGTTGATGTAATCATGTCAGGTGAAGCGTCCTAATTATGAATTCTCATAATGCCCCAATGTAGTATCCTGAAGTGGCGCTGTGATTCCTGTAGTTGTGTTGGCCAGCCAGTTACGTCTTGCTGTGTCGCCCCCACGTCGGTATGCATCCGCCGTGGGTAGGTGGACGGATCGATTGTGTCTCACCGCATCTCCAATGTTATTTGTTTTTGTAAAGCGGAAGGGAAATCCCGCTTCTATAGACTATCAGTCATCGTCAGGAACGCGAAGTATGCAGTACTGAGAGTACTCTCTTGTGTGGAATAACGGTGTGTAGTCCGTTAAAAGTCGATTGATGTTTCGGAGGAACATTTTTTTTCCCTTGGCACTACAGCCCCAGTGGGCCTAGGCCTACCTCAATGAATTTCTCCGTTCACTTCGGTTTTTCTAGATCTTACACATTCGGTAGGACTCCTTGGACGGGTGATCAGCTGGTCGCAAGGCCCCTACCTGTACACAAACACAGAAAAACGCACGCATACAAACTAAACATCCATGCCCTGAGTGGGATTCGAACCCACGATCCCGGTTTCCAAGCGAGCGAAGACAGTACATGCCTTAGACCGCTCGGCTACCGTGACCGGCCTTCGGAGGAACATATCGCCTCCATATTCAGGGTCGAAAAAGCCAAATAAGATACCAGCGTGAAAGCAGGTGGAAAGCCCAGTCAAATCAAAGTCACATTAGCACTAACTGTCAATCAGTCAGTCAGTCAGTCAGTCGTATGACCAAATATTAGTTACTGTTAGACAATTACGGTTTTGTCCATGTGGGGTGACCTCTCTGACGAGAGGATGGGTCTGTCATTTGTCAGAGTCAAAGCAGTTGCAAGTCAGTTGTCTGTTATGCACATGGTATTTACGGTTTAAATGTTAATACATGGTGTAACAGTGCGTATACATTATATAAAAGGCCTGTGTCAGTCCAAGCTCAGGGCAGCAGATCATGTTCTTTCCTTAGTAGCTCACGCTACAACGGCAGTCTAGGCACTTGAACGGTCGTATGCTTGGCCACATCTTGTATTTCCTGTGTTGGGCTTAGCCTTGACCAGTGTTGCAAACATTTGCATTTTCTTGATTTAATATGACTTCTGCTTGTTGCTTGCATAATTTTGTTATATAATCACATGAATACGGAAGTTTGAAAGCCGTGTGTAAGTCGCGAATCGGTGTGCGCCCTGGAAGATTGTCTTTGGTGCGGAAAACCTCGTTTTGAAGGACCTGTAGCTTCATTAGGTGGTATCTGCCGCAGGGCAAGCATAAGTCATTATAGTCCCAGTGAGTGCTTTGTGAGGGTCATTTTAATGTTAACGCTTAATCGCTCGCTTTTGAATAGATCTGAGACTGAGTCTCGTGTTACGACCGACGGTCAGTCGGCCAGTCTGTCTTGGAATAAAGCACCCATCTGGGGCTTACGACCAGATTTTTATTACTGTCAGACAGTCACGGTTTTGTTTTTGTGGGGCGCTCACTCCGACTAGAGGACGGGTTTCTCGTTTACAGTTGCTGTTGGTCCTCGCCAGCGCAGTCTTTTTCGGGTCCGAGTCCGGTGGGACTCATGACCATATTTTACTGTATCAGTTTCGAGACTTCCCTCTTTGTCGCCTCCAACGACTCGCGGGGCTACGGTGGAGGTATTCGACCCGCATCCACACGGGATTTGAATAAAGTGTCCCTAATTTCGGATTATATAGGAAGCAGGAGGGAACTGGAAGAGGGGGGGCCTCAATTCCCATTGGTTCGCCGTGGGACAGAATGAAACCTCTGGGCTCTCACACGGCCTCCGAGCGAACCAATAGAAGACAAGAACGGGAGTTTTGATCGCCCTGAAAAGGGGCGGGGATGAGGAAGCATAGGTAGCGGAAGAAAGCCGGGACGTCAGGGTGGAGGCTGGTGAGTGCCCGCGGAGGACATGTACAGTAGCGCAAGTGACTGGATAACGGTAACGAACAGAAGTCATAGAAGGCGACGCAAGCGGAACCTGGTGCCTGGGGATATAACCAGGCCACCCTGTCACTGGGGGACATAAATACAGGGACCTGACCTTCCAGGTTGGGGTTTGGACGCAAAGCTGACGACCTTGTTGTGAAATCCGAAGAAGTGGAAAGCGGATGGTCTAATTCCCAGGTATGGACACATCTGGCAGAATCTTCCGACGAAGGCCGTGGCTCTGGAAGTGCTGTTTTGTTAGTGTTGATGATGATGAATCGGAGTGAATGTGGTAGAAGTGGTCGTGGCCTATTTTAAGGTGATGTCCCGGAATTTGCCTGAAGGGAATTTGGCAAAACACGAAAGGTCTCGGTCACGATGGCCGGTGTGCCGGTGCAAGCACTGAAAACAGTTGAGAAGTTTTGCTGCTTCAGTCTTTCCCTAATAACATTCTGTTGCTGTCTGCTGGCATGTACTGAGATGACACCGACTGTGATATTCCGGCTTTCAAAAGCGCAGTATGTAACAAATATAAAGAACTCCATGGAGATGAGCCCTTCTTGAGAAACCGCAGGTCGCTCTGCTGCTCAAGAATTCCCCAACATTTTATGAACCCGAAGCTTTATTACCATGTTCTCTATCCTGAGCCATATCAGTCCAGTCCATACCACCCAAACCTCTCTGAGATCCATTTTAATATTGTCATCTCACCTCCCGTTTCATGCTACATTCCCTACCCATCATATCCTTGACTTGATAATTATTCTTAATGACGTGAAAATAAGGGAACCCCTCTTTTCCTAGAAGCAGTTTTTTGGTGGAAAGGGAGGGGAAATGCCTTGTGTTCGGGCCAAAACTGTAGGTAGAATTCAGTGTTGCGGCACACTGATTGAGAGACACGATTGTAATATTTATGACTTTGAAAGCAGAACGCGTGAATACGTGCCAGAAGCCTTCATGATAAATTTACTTCGCAGCAATGCAGAATGCCATGAATAGAACACGGCAGGTCTGTTTAATGGAATGGCAGAATGATTCGTGGATTTTTGCGATGGAGGTAGAGAGTCATGCTGAAGTAAAGTCATTCCAAGGAAATGTTTGTACAGTGAAAGGGATCTCACCTAAAGCTAAGAGAATATTACAATTTTCTTCCCAGCTCGGTAACCATATGCCAGCGTAGCTAACATATGCTTTGAGAAGCATGTAAATTGTCGAGTGAAACCCGTTCTACATTATCGTAATGAAATGGGAGAAAGAAAAATCGGAGGCAAACAGGGTGACGGTCTGGTACGCCAGTTTCTATTATTCAGGGCCTGAGTAGTGCTCAGTAGGCTGGGTTTACAGGAAACCACAGCTATGAATTCACGTTAAGGAAAGTGGGAGAAACTTTTTCGCCCTTATTTATGTACCGGGAAGATTTTTACTTCGTTGTCCGGTTCCCCGGATCTGCGCTTCACGGCGACCGGTGCACCGCCGTCTGCGAGGCGCATAGGAATTTTGCCCTTTATGACCGATAACGTTCGGAATGAAGTAGTTACAATTCGCAAATCGCAGGTGGTGTTGCAAATGTTGCCCCTATATATGTAGATATCTTTCGCAATTAATTGTTTAGTTAAAAGAAAACACAGGTACAACAACCCTTCTTGCACTTACAGCACACCAGACACCAACTTTCACTGGATGAAGCGGGACTCCGTGGGCTAGATGTGGATTCTGTGAACTTCAGTAGCGATTATTTTGCGTATTTATGTAATTTTGCAAGTGAAACTACCCTTATTCAGAAAATAATTTCAATTGTGGATCAATCTCACCTTCGGCGACAGTCTGTAGAAACCAACTGTAAAATAGAACCCTGCTAGCTGGATCGCGCGGCTGGAAGGCGTGAGTGGATTACTGTTGTTTTATGGGGTCTAAGCTTCATAAATTGTGTTGTCCTTGCGCTAGACTTTGACATTTCGGTGTCATGAGCTGGACGTTTCTATCATTTTCTAGGTGTGTTGAACACGCACTAAGAAAATCTGGCCCCTGTGTCATATAACTTTTCCTCAGAAAGCATTTGGCGCCTTTGTTTTTGTTTCCTGTCTATTTAGAGTCCCGTTGATATAAGTTTATTCACAAAATTTTGAATTGTTTGTCTGCTAGGAACTGTTTCAACACGAAATTTACGTCGAAATTTTCGCGTACATTTTCTAGTAGATCCGTATTTCATGTAGGAGTCATATAGAAATACACGTTGCTCTAAAGTATACCGCACCATGACGGAATACACTGCTCACTAACTGTAACAGAAGAAACGGCTAATGCAGCTGACAACTGCCAGCCACAGCTGACAGATCGTAAACAAACTCCCACGTATGAACGCACTGCTCGCCGTGAAACGTAATGCCGTCAAGCGGTCCACAGAGTTAATAACTTCCATTCATTTGAAACGTTATCGGCTATTAGGCATACCGATTCATTGGCAGAATTCGTATGCGCCATGCAGCCGGCGCCGCACCGGTCGCCGTGAACCGGTCACTAAAGTAAAAAAAAAAGTCTCTGTACCTCGGTATGGCCGTTCTGTGGCGCAGGCGGTTAGCCGTCGGCCTTCTATTGCGGTGGCCCCGGTTCTATTTCAGGTTAAGTCACGTGGGATTTGTGCTGGATAAAATGGCACTGCGACAGGTTCTACCCCAAGAACTTAAGTTTCTCCTACCAATTTTTATTACTGCTTCATATCCATCTGTCCTCTGGGACTGGTACAGTAGGCTAAGTAATGGTCGGTGCACTGGTGGGGGGGGGGTGTCCTCAGCCTCACACCAACCCACTGATTACAAATAAGTATACTTCTGTTTTGAAATTCCTGTGTATGTTGGTATTAGTGATAGATTTGAGAGGCATTTCTGTTTCTCCTTCATCAACGCATTCATCTCGCTGGTTTTAGCATTTTCTGTCACAGTGCCAAGCCTGTGTATACCATCGTTTCAGAAGAACGCTTTGCTTCTCCGTCTACAATAATCAATCACCCTTTGCTCTCTCTCGGTACAGTATTCTGTGAGTAGGCGTTACAATGTATACAGAATCGATTTCTGAAAGCGTATGAATGAATTTCACATGACATCACATAAGTATATATGACATCGAGACCTAATTACCATAGCACATTAATGAAAATTGTCACGTATCCGGGGTTTGCGTGATTAATAAGACGGGCTTTGGATTTGATGATCGAATTTATTGGACCAATATACAACAGATCACACACCACTATCTGAAACTGTCATCTTCCGATTGGACTCCCCACTGAAACTGTTTTGAGTTCCAAATGAACTGAACTGCCAGTTCAAGTCCAAGTCACATTGCGACTGACGGTCAGTCAGTCTGTCTGTCTTGGTGTCGAGCCCCAGCTGGGGCTCACGACCAGATGTTTCTGCTTATATGCAAGTTACTGTCCTGTCCATTTGGGGCGTCCTCTCTGACGAGTGGTCGGGTCTGTCATTTGTCAGTCGTAGCCTGATAAATGACATACCCGACCTCTCAGTTATTGGTGGCCTCTCGTTATATAGCCTCGGGTCGGACAAGAGCACAAACACATCCGTTGCCTAGCAATGTATATAAGCGAACCCACACAGAAAACACTTCTTGCGACACTGGTTCTGTTGTTGTGTCCGTGTATTGAGGGCGTTGCGTAGAAATAGGTGTGCTCTATTGTTGGTTGAGTATTTATTGCGGGCTTGTTTGCCGAGGCGTTCCGTAGCAATGGGCCTACATGTCACAATATCGAAAATTATGCAAATTGGTTGCACTTCGGCGCAGGGGCAGGTTCGTCAGAACGTCTCGATACATGATATGAGAGCGTGAGTCCTCACGAGGTGGGATGACGTGTAGGTACAGATTTGCTGAAGCGTGCGTCAACGTTCATGGTTTGGGTACTGAGAATCGTCTCCTTTTTCAGGTTCCTTGCGACTGTATCGTGTCCTAGCTGAATTCAGAATAGCGTCGTCTGAAATGAGATCTGAAACAGACATTTGTGTTATATTTGAAGATTATATTGTTACTTGTAAGGGGATGTGCGTGACTTATAGATGGGTTTTGGATTGGATGATTGGATTTATTTGCGTATTATTCACACAGCTCGGGACTACAGGTAACACAGCGCTAGCGCTGATCTACATACTTTACAGTTCACACTTACACACGCATTAGGATTCTCAGTCTGTACTAGTCGTAACCTGCCAACGGATTTATAATATTCTGTCACCTCAGATCGCATATAAAGCCTTCTTTGCACCGCCTAATTCCTTTCTTGCCGTTATTCTGGAACCGTCAGTTCAATTCCTCTAGTCCCAAGCTCATATCCTGGCAGGTTGTCGTCTCGAAACTCGACTAATCCTCAACTGAACTCTTCTTTATAACCACTTTGTACGGACTATGCAGAAAACACAACCTCTCTGTTGTTGGGAAGGCGTGGTTACAGCGCCGTTGCATAGCAACGTTGCTTGCGTATTCGTTGCCGCGAGGATGTATGTACCAAGTCTTTGCCTAGAAATGAAAGTATATTTTGACTTCACTATTCCGGCTTCGGGGCTCATGTCACGATATAATTAGACTGATAAAAAGTTGAGGAGGATGAAATGTGCAGGGCATGTTGCACTCGTGGGGAGGAGTTCATATAGGATTTTGATGGGGAAACTGGAAGGAGAGACAACTAGGAAGACCTAGATATAGGTGGGAGGATAATATTAAGATGGATCTTGGAGAAATAGGATGGGGTGGTATGGACTGGATTAATCTGGCTCAGGATAGGGACCAGTGGAGGGCTCTTGTGGACACGGTGATGAACTTCGAGTTACATAAAATGTTGCTAAACTATTGAGTAGCTGAGCGACTGGCGGCTTCATAAGGACTGATCTTCATGAAGTTAGTTAATGTGTTGTGCGTGCATCGTGTCAGTCGCATTCGGAACGTGTGTGATTCGCAAGCAAAGGTTGGCTCTGGTGATCTCAAATTTGCTGAAACCGGGCGAACTCATAAGTACAGTCTGGACGGCTTCCTGTCACTTTATGTTCCTTACAGCAATGACTCTGTTGGATTTGAGGTTCTCACCGTGCTCTTTTGGGTTGTGTAACGTCGTCTAGTTCGGAGGGAGCCCAACCCTGTGGATGGAAGACTATATGTACGCTTGAAACGCCTGGCTGTCTCCTAACTGTCCGTCAGCATTACAGTCCTGAAGACCGTGTTGGTCATAATAAAGACTCTTCGTTGTTATGGCTCACCTCAGAGAGAGAGAGAGAGAGAGAGAGAGAGAGTAAAAGAAAAAAACCCGCAGAACTGTTGAGTCACTCTCTTTCCCGTTACTCATCCCTTTTTATCTTTTGTTCATTTCAACACTTTGTCTCCATTTTTTGTTTCATCTTCTATCCTCTTCTATTACAATTTCATTTCTCATTAAATAAACTGACAGAAGACACAAAAGTGCCGTATTTAGAAATGTCTTTGGTGACACGATGAAAATGAATGTTTTCTGACGACATTTGTGTAGAACAGAAAGACATATTTCGGTAGCGGATTGACAACATGACATATGGCAACAATGTAGGTATCGAGTGTGGTAGTGTCACGTTGGCGTTCTAAACATCTGAATTTGCTTGGGATATGCCTGGATCGTACCCGCATCTAAGGTTTTGTATCATATTTAAAATTCTGTTACTTAATTACATAAAAGGTAAATGTAAAGTTGTCCCTGTGCATAACTGAATAAGTACCGTGCGATGAAGACTTATGGAGGAGTGGAGCCACCATTTTTGACCTCGGCATTAGTTGGAAGTGAATGTTCAACTTCACTCCCCGGCTACTTTTTTTTTTTCCTTGGCACTACAGCCCCATTGGGCCTAGGCCTACCTCCATGAACTTCTCCGTTCAGTTCGGTTTTTCTAGATCTTAGACATACGGTAGGACTCCTTTGGCGGGTGATCAGCTCGTCGCAAGGCCTCTGCTTGTACACAAACACAGAAAAACGCACGCACACAAACTAAACATCCATGCCCTGAGTGGGATTCGAACCCACGATCCCGGTTTGCAAGCGAGCGAAGACAGTACATGCGTTAGACCGCTCGGCTACCGTGACCGGCCCCCGGTACCCATTGGATCGGAGGCTGGGTGGGTCACAGCAGGTCTCTGAACTGCGGAGAAGTGAAGAATCATGCTCCTGCCGGGATTTCTAACCCTGGCCATCCATACCGAAATCACGGAGAGAAAGCCGTTCGAGCGACTGCTTTGCAGATAGATATGTCTGTGAGAGCGGGGTTTCCTGTGCAACAGACGAGCCTGCGATGGTGCTATGGCAAGGTCTGGCTGCTCGCAATGCAAAGCCGTACCAGTGTTACGTAACGGTGGGAAACAGCAGAACAAGGCTAGCGCAGCGCTTCTCGTCCTGAAAAGTGAGTGGCATGGAAATGGTTTTGTTCTTACTGAATGCCACATGTAACTAATCTATAGGACAGAGTCACTGTTGGCCGATCACAGTGGCCGTGCCGTCTAAGGCATGAACTGTCTTCGCCCGCTCAAACACTGGGATCGTGGGTTCGAATTCTACTTGAGGCATGGATATCTGTGTGTGTGTTTATTGAGGGTGTTTGAGAACAGGGTACTGAGGAGAATATTTGGACTAAGAGTGACGAAATAATAGAATCCTAGAGAAAACTGCCTAATTATGAGCTTCATAAGTTGTACTCTTCGCCAGATGTTATTAGAACGATCAAATCAAGGGGGGAAGAGTGAGAGGGGTAGGACATGTAGCGCGTATGAGACCGAAGAGAAATGGATAACGAATTTTTAGTAGGAATTCATGAAGGAAAGAGCTCACTTGGAAGTTGTGGTCGTTGATGGGAGGATAACATTCAAATGGATCTCAAGTAAATGGGTTGGGAGGGTGTAGACTGGATTCATTTGGCTGAGTGGGGATCAGTGGTGGGCTCTTGTGAACACGGTAATGAACCTTGGTTTTCTATAAAATCTTGGGAACTTCTTGAGTAAGTGAGCAAATACTAGCTTTTCAAGGAGGACTCTGGTTATGGAGTTAGTTATAAGTAGAAGCCGTGCTATAGCTCAGGCGGTTAGTCGCCGTTTTCCTACCGCGGCATCCTGGGTTGGAGCCCAGGTCAGGTCATGTGGGATTTGTGGTGGGCAGTGTGGCAGTGGCGTAGGTTTTCTCCGAGTACTTCGGTTTCCACTGCGAATTGTCATGCCACCGACTGCTCCACACTCATCTGTCATCTGGTACTGGTACAATAGACCAGTTAGTGGCCGGTGTACCAAGTGGACTGTCTCACCCCACCAAAGAAACTGAAAGAAACTACGTGTAGTTATAAGTAGCTAGCGCATTGCGGGTCTCATGTTGAAGAACTGCACGAGTGCTTCTTGATTGAGCTCACGTCGGAATGTAATTAGGTAGTTTAGTTTTCTGCATGCTTCAAATTAAGTAGAGCCGGGGTAGTACAGTCGTTATAGCGACTGCGTACGGGCTAGACAACCGAGAGGTGGGAGTTCGAGTCCCGGTAGGATCAGAATTTTCTCTTCTCCTTATCTTCCAGTACAGCTCTGGGGCCCACCCAACCTGCTATCCACTTGGTACCGGGGGCTCTTTCTCCGGGGCTAAAGCGGCAGGGGCGTGAAGCCGACCACTCACTTCCAGCTAGTTCCGAGGTCAAGAAAATGTGGATCTATACATCCACGCCTCCATACGCCATCGTGGCCTATTGCTTAAATAATTAAGCAAAAGGAAACTTTACCTTACCTTTAAAATGTACTTTGTTAAGTTGGCCTGTTCGGAGCACTTGGTCGTGTTCTCGGGAACAGGGCGACAGCAGAGTAACTGTAGTTCCACGGCGCAGCAATTCAACAGGAAATCAGAAACAGTTACCTAACCTAACCTAAGCAGCCTGTACTGTACAGCCACTGCCAGAACCAGCTCTGTAAGCATTTCCATAGTTCACTGTGCCCATCTGGTTTTTATTTCATGTAAATTCTGACGTTTCCGCGACGGTGATTCTTCAGCTTCTGGTCATCTGGACACTGTCCACACTCTTGTAGGCGGATACTGACGTTTCGGAAGGAAATACTGTCTCCATCTTCGGGATTGAAAAAAATGGTGGCAAAATGTTGTTCTGAAACGTCGATATCCGCGTATAAAATTAAAGAATGTCATAACTAAGAGGTCCGCAACTGAAAAAAAAACCTTAGAGATTTCAGGTTCTCACAGCGATGAATATATAGAGTATTATTGGTTGTTACACCGTATAGTCTGGTAGAAGTTTACTGGAACGTACTGTCTCTGTCTTAGGGTCAAAGGGAAAACGAATGAGCCAGCAAGCAATAAACAGAGGCTTGTAACAGGCCGTGGAGGCCCATAGGCTTGTGAGACGTCGAGGCTCCCACATTTTCTCTCGACAATCGGCCCACAGATGGTGGAGAGGTCAGCCTTACGCGCCGGCCGCCCTTTACCTCCCAGGAAGATTCCTGGTACTCATTTCTGTTAGAGGCTGAGTCGACCTCTGGGCCATGGTGCGGCTGGAAGGATTAGGCCAATTAATAATAATAATAATTTTCTTACTATAAGTGTCGCTACCTAACATATGCAACAGATAAAGCATCGTTAAACACGATCTAGAAGTGTGTAACGATTGTGCATTAGTACAAATATTATGTTTTTGGACATTATCTATCGTCATGTCTTTGTCTAAAAATAGCATCGCCCTGTTTATTTTGCAAAACACAGTGTTTCGGAGACTTGATTCTGTCTCCTTCTTCAGGCAAAACCTACCGAGTTGGGCCCAGTCGATAGAGCTAGTCCCTAATGTAGGAAACATGTGTTTTTAGATAAAGACAGGACGATGAACAATGTCCAGAACGTAATATTCATACTAATTTACCAGCATCATTAAATAACTATTCAACAAACCTGTATAGTGCATCTAACATGTCTGTTGTTGGTTCAATCAGGTGGTTGCATGCACACAGAGGTGCCCAAGTTGTGATGACGTGGAAAGGTAAAAGTTGTTATCCAGGTAGGCTATGCAGTCAGCTGGGTGGGTGGGGGGTACCTGTTGGACCGGCCGCAGACGGCGGATTACCTTCGGGACCTCACGATTCACTGTAATACTTTACACACTGCCCAACAAGTTAGGTTCCATCAAGCCTTTCACTCTATAGGGTGTCCCGTAAGTGTAGAACGAAATGTTATGTTGAAGTTTGGGTACAGTTTGTAAGTTTTGAGGTTTTCACGGCGATGACTATGAAGAAAGCCGTCTTCTGGGATCTGGCGCCGTGTATTCTTGGTTTTAACCGACGTTTCGGAGGAACGTATCGCCTCCATCTTCAGGGCAGGTGAATCGCGATGCGAATACAGAGAGCAGTAGCTGCAATGAATACACGGCGCCAGATCCCAGAAGACGACTTTCTTCTTTGGGTAAAGTTGTTACAAAATATAGTCAATATCGTCGCCTTAGTTCGTGATGTTTCTATCTCCAGTTTGAATTATTTTTTCAGGTTATAAATGCATTCAGTTCCTTGCGGTATAAAGACTGTATACCCATGACTAATTTAAAGTGAAAGGTGAAGTTGTCTCTGTGCGTAATTAATTAAGAATCACCTCACGAAGGCGTATGTGGGAGTGGAGGTATAGCTTCACCATTCTTGACCTCTGTACTATATGGAGGTGAGTGGTCAGATTCACGCCTCGGCCGCTTTACCCTGATACCCATTATGTGATTAGTATGAGTAAAATCATTACAGTAAACCCTCGCTAATCCGGTTACAGGTAATCCGGATCGAAAGATGAAACAAATGCTGCTGACAGCTGAATACATACTTTAAAAGGCACGTGCATTTAGGAAGGCAGATGCCTTGTCTGTTCAGACAAAACTCGACAGTTTCTTCCAACCTGCATTATTACGTTCAAACTCAAGTACAACTTCCGAGTCTTCTATCGATGAATTAATGTATTGTCTTTTTGTAGTTTTTAAATAAAGGGTTTACAGTGATATTTTATTTATTTTTATCAGCACTGCTGATATCATTAAATTTTCTTGTCTTCGAAGTCTTTTTGTCTTGTGACTACTTTTGCTTCACTAATCCGAATTATCATCAGAGAGGGTTTACTGTACCCGATTAGGTCACGGCCACTTCCTTGTAAATCTTTTCCAGTTCACCATTCATCAATCCTACATTCGATGGCGTGTAGTCTCGCTAATGACACAGACGTAAAATAATATTCTTAACATTGCGTACTTTCGCAGCATACCTACATGTTGGCTTTCAGATTGCCTCCAGCTAAATGTCTGTAGACGTGAGGTCAGGAGATCATGGTGGCAGTTTCGCAACTACACCTTGGTTTTCAGATTGTCCCTAGCTAAACGTCTATAGACGTGAGGTCAGGTGATCGTGGTGGCAGTTTCGCAACTACACATTGGCTTTCAAATTGTCCGCAGCTAAACGTCTATAGACGTGAGGTCAGGAGATCGTGGTGGCAGTTTCGCACCTACACCTTGGCTTTCAGATTGTCCCTAGCTGAACGTCGATAGGTGTGAGGTCAGGAGATCGTGGTGGCAGTTTCGCAACTACACCTTGGCTTTCAGATTGTCCCTAGCTGAACGTCGATAGGTGTGAGGTCAGGAGATCGTGGTGGCAGTTTCGCAACTACACCTTGGCTTTCAGATTGTCCCTAGCTGAACGTCGATAGGTGTGAGGTCAGGAGATCGTGGTGGCAGTTTCGCAACTACACCTTGGCTTTCAGATTGTCCCTAGCTGAACGTCGATAGGTGTGAGGTCAGGAGATCGTGGTGGCAGTTTCGCAACTACACCTTGGCTTTCAGATTGTCCCTAGCTGAACGTCGATAGGTGTGAGGTCAGGAGATCGTGGTGGCAGTTTCGCAACTACACCTTGGCTTTCAGATTGTCCC
Organism: Cryptotermes secundus; assembly: GCF_002891405.2. NCBI lineage: Eukaryota > Metazoa > Arthropoda > Insecta > Blattodea > Kalotermitidae > Cryptotermes > Cryptotermes secundus. The sequence goes on along the minus strand of NW_019724781.1, from coordinate 438,805 downwards.
TAGCTGAACGTCGATAGGTGTGAGGTCAGGAGATCGTGGTGGCAGTTTCGCAACTACACCTTGGCTTTCAGATTGTCCCTAGCTGAACGTCGATAGGTGTGAGGTCAGGAGATCGTGGTGGCAGTTTCGCAACTACACCTTGGCTTTCAGATTGTCCCTAGCTGAACGTCGATAGGTGTGAGGTCAGGAGATCGTGGTGGCAGTCCCACGAGTCCCCGCCATTTCTTTCACACGTGCGTCTTTGTTGAGCGCCGTCAGGAACAACTGTGACAAAGCGAAGGCATGTCCTGTCTATTCGCAGTTCTAAGTTTATAGCTCATTTTGCATAGCTGGATTTGAGGTTCTCACTGCTATGACTGTGAAGAGTACCACCTTCTGGGTTCTATCATCGTGTAGTTCAGTTCAGCGACATTTCGGCGGAACCTGTCCTCTCCATCTTCAGGGTCGAAAAGTAAACTAAGCAAGGAACGGACAGAAGCAAGAGGCAAGCTAGCCGTCTGTTTCTGCTGGTTTATTGCTTGATTTACTCTTCGAAGCTGTATATTTCTGCGAAATATCGGACTGTTCCTGAATTACATGGTATTGCAACAGACTACAGTACTTCAGCATATAGAATAGAGTACTGAGCTTGATGGTTCTTCCTCCCAGTAGCACCACCCATACAAAGTCAGTTTTCCCCGTTTTTGTTCAGTCACACTGATCTGTAATGTGATTATGTTTCCTTAAGATGCAGTGAAAGATACAATGGCTCACTTGTTCGGACCGAAGATTTATGGGCCTTCGTGTTATGTAGCGGTTCTTTTGTAGGATTAATTTTTTCTTTCGACGTAATGAATAAAATTCGATTCATGTTTAAGGTAATATGAGATAGATACAGACCAAGTGGAAATTCATCCTGATAGAGTCTGGAGTCGATACCGCCATGTCAGATGTAATTGAAATCAGTCCGGCAGATAAAACACATGGACGGACATCTTTTTTTATTGCTAGTGGGGTGGCACTAAGTCCCTTGTACTGCGGCCACTTCTGGCCTATTGTACCAGCCTCAGATGATAGGTGAGGGTGATTGTGAAGCAATTGTGGAATGAAGATTGGGAGGGGAACCGAAATACTAGGAGAAAACTGCCCCAGCGCCACTTTGTCCACCACAAATCCCACTTGACCAGACCCGGGATCGAACCCGGGCCGCCGCTGTGGGAAGCCAGCGACTAACCGCTTGAGCTATGGCGCGGCCAGACGGACATCTTACTATTGGTTCATTCCATATGATGAATAAATAATCATTCAATTCATTCAGTTCAATTCATGTTTATTTACATGCAGACTTAACAGCACAGAGACCAATTACAAAGTTAGCACGAGTACATAGAAAGACACAAAAATAATTACAAAACAAAATACAAAATGTGACAGTCTATATAAGGGGAATGAATTAATAATAATTCCAAGAAAAACTAAAGTTAGCATTGACAGGCGAGGAAAATAGAATAAGTAAATTTCGAAAGTTATGCCATTGTGTGGCGAGAAAGGGCAGTACATGTACATACACACGGAAGTTAATAATAGCAATAACAAGAACTTAATTAATTTTACTTATTTGTCTGCTAACACAACATCCATTATAATAATGATAATGTGATCACCAGGGCCCGGATTTTGATGACCTGAAAATATTTAAAAAATGACCTATAAAATGACCGAAAAGATCCAGAAAAATGACCTAAAGGAGAAAAGAAAGAACACTTCGCTTCCATGTTATTCACATTTCAGAAAACATATGAAAAAAATTCCCTAAAATGGCCAAAAATGACAAGAAATACCCTTAAAAGTCCAAAAATTTACCAAAAAGTTGCCCCAAAAATGAAAAAAATGAAAGTGACAACAAATTACCTATAAAATTTACATTTCTGTAACCAGCAGCTCATATCCGAGATTTAAGAGCATCGCATAGGATACAAGGAAAAAAAGATGACATGTCATCAAAATCCGGGCCCTGGTGATCACTCACCTCCAGCTAAGGCAAATACAACGTTATCCATAGGCTGACTAATTAAGCTCCACTCTATGAAGACATATGACGGCGTAGAGGTATAGCTCCATTCTTAACCTCGTTGTGTGGGGGTGAGACTGAGTCCACTCGGTACGTTCGCCATTGTTTGGCTTATTGCATCGGCCCCCTGATAATACATGATGATGAATGTGGAGCAGTCAGTAGAATGAGAATTGACAGGGGAAACCGAAGTGCTCGGGGAAAAACCTACCCCAGTGTAACTGTCCACCACAAATCCCACATAGCCTGACCTGGGATCGAACCCGGACCGCCGCGGTGGGAAGTCGGCGACGAATCGCCTGAGCTATGGCACGGCCCACGACACTAGATGGAGGTGAGTGGTCAGCTTCACGCACTTGCCGTCTTACCCCCGTGGAAACATTCCCCGTTGGGTTGGCCCCAGGGCCGGTTTGAATGTTCTGGAGAAGAGAATGTGTGTGGAGCTGTATCTCCACCCCATACGCCTTCATATCATGGTACTTAAACCTGAGGATAAACTTGCTTTCACTTTACTTACTCTGTAGTGTTTTCCTGCATAGAGTGAATATGATATCCACTTAACACGAATCTTTATTGGACATGACTTAAACACTTCTAAGGCATCAGACACCCCTGTGAATAGCTGTTGGTGGTGAGAAAGCGAGTTCCATGTTGTCTTGATAGGCCAAGGAGTTGTCTGTACTGGTGCCCTGGCGGTTTTTGATACAATCGATCTGCTAAAAGTCGATGTTCCCTCTCTTGTCTGTACGTATAAACAGGTAGGAATTTTTCTGAACCCGGTCAAGTTTATTTCGTAACCGGCACAAGAAGAGAATCAATCCTGTCTCAAGTATTACCAGTTACAAAAACATCGCTCTCAAGAATAACTAGAACATAACTAATAAGGTTGAAAAAACGTGTTTTTTCTGATGCGTCATAATTTATACTGGTCGGCGGGTTGTTATGGAATTCGAAAGTTAAGAGTTCCTTCAGTACCAGTTTGTTATAGGGTCGTGGTTTCGGTACCGTTAACGTGTTGCGGCCTTCGTGCGGAGCTGAATATATTGTCACATGTATGAGTGATTATAGACGGGGTTTGGATTGGCAATGGGATTTGTTCAACTCTTACTGAACATAACTACAAGTAACCATAGCGCTATCACTAATTTACACACACGCTACATTTTACTACAGCACGCACGAAGTCTTCTAAGTCTGCTGTATCTTCACCGGTTGTCGCCTGGTAACGGCTTCTAAACCCGTAGCTTCCTCAGCTTCCGTGCTCACTCCCATATTGTCCGGCGATTGTCTCCCAAGTAACTAACTCCAGTCCTGTCCTGCTTATAACACCTCGGCACGGACGGCATTGAAACACCGTTTCCACCAGTTATATTGTTGCGGCACGTATCTGCCGCACGGACCTTTAGAGAACAACGCTTCCCTGTTAGTCCATTGATGCCTGTTAGGAATCTGTTGCCTAGCAACGGGCGTTGTTTTCAGAGTCATTACCTAGTGACAGGTCTACATACTGCAGTACTGTTGAAACGTACGGTCTGCTTGGTTGTGACGCCGAGTAGTACGGAGAGAGACTGTCGTTTCGGAGGAACACACCGTCTCCATCTTAAGAGTCGAAGATTAAGCCAAGCTAGCAACCAACAGAAGCGGGGAGCAAGTTGATTAAGTTGAGTTTGCCGTTTGATTCCGCTGGCTTCTTGCATGGCTTACTCGTCGTCATTGAAGATGGAATCGATATGATTCCCCGAAATTATGGGCCCTTGCGAATTACATAGCGTTACAACCTAGAAGACTTCCCTCTTCATAGTTACAGGTATGATGATAATACCAGCAACAGTTTCCCGTGGAAATTTCAACGGGCTCTATGCGACTAAAGGTAAAGTTGTCCCTGTGCTTAACTTATCGCTACGCCATGAAGGCGAATGGAAAAATGGATGTAATAGATCCACATATTCTTGACCTCGACAGTAGTTGGAGATGAGTGGTGAGCTTCACAGCCCGGCCGCTTTGTCCCCGGAGAAAGAGCCGCCGGTACCCATTGGTGAGGAGCCTGGTTGGGTCGCAAAACCGGCCTAGCTTTATGCGAGCACATGAATTATTACGGGAAAACGAACTACGTCACACTTGAGTACATTTTAGGGGAGATTTGATGTTATTTGTTTTATAAAGTTTAAGTAATATTTCGTTGGAGTTTGATGCAAATGAAGGACTATAGAGAGGGCCGCGCCATAGCTCAAGCGGTTAGTCGGCTGGCTTCCCACCGAGGCGGCCCGGGTTCGATCCCGGGTCTCGTCAAGTGGGATTTGTGGTGGACAAATTGGCGTTGGGCAGGTTTTCTCAGAGTACTTCCCCTGCCCATCTTCATTCCACCAATTGCTCCACAATCACCCTCACCTAGCATCTGGGGCTGGTACAACAGGCCAGAAGTGGCCGCAGTACAAGGGACTTAGTCCCACCCCACTAGCAATAAAAAAAAAGGGGCTACAGAGAAGCAGTAGGAGGCGAATCAGATTTCTGATAGTTTTATTAAATGTAGGAGAAAACCGAAATTAACGGCCGTGGGGATCCGTTGCGCTGACCACGCGACACCCTCTATCCGCTAAAGTTGGCACGAACTTCGCTGACAAGCGGCGGTCGCTCGGTCGGTATACTTCGCTTGTGGACTAAAGCCACGGAGTTTCTTTTTGTTTCTTTGTAGGGTCCCAGTACCAGGTTTCACCTAAAATTGTGATTAGATGGACGCACACACGTGACTTCCTCTCATGCGTTCGGTTTATGTCCAAGTAAAGTGAAGTGACCCGGTATAACAACATTTCTGTTTCAGTTAATGCAATATGTTTGTGTACTTTCCAAGCTGACGACTCACATAGTCTGTGATCTGCACTGAAACAAAACTGCACAAATTCCATCACTTTATATAATCCACGTAACCAGCGTCTTCTTTGTTTCCTGCGGTCACGTTTTCCAATTAGTATCCACAAAGTTGCTTGTTCTGTTATGTCATATCCATTGCACCGAAACTTTTTATATTGTACCTTTGCTGGGACTTTGACAATTCTGACTGGGATTTTTTCGTGGTTTTCCTTAGTCCTAGGCAAATAAGGATGGGGCACGCGGTAGCGTGCTTGGTTGAAGGCCGGAAGGTCGCGAGTTCGGTTCCCGATGAGGTCATAGAATTTTTTCAGTTGACCTAATCCTTCCGACCGCACTATGGCCCTGGGGTCTACTCAGCCTCTAACAGAAATGAGTACCAGGAATATTCCTGGGGGGTAAAGGGCGCCCAGTGCGTAAGGCTGACCTCACCGTCATCTGTGAGCCGAATGTCTAGAGAATGTGGAGGCCTCGACGTCTCACAACCCTATGGGCTTCCACGGCCTGTTACAGGGACAGCTTTTGGCAATTACGGGGATACTGCCTTAAATTTGTCCACGGCCGCTTTTTCCCACGTCCTTCACAATCTGTTATTCATTATTATCCTGCCATTCGACGCTATGATCGGAGTTACCGAGTTAATTGTTATATAAACACAAAATAAGTTAAATTAAATCTAATATTTAACTTCTGTATAGCGTTTTCCTGTCACCCTTGTCTTTTCCCGCCCACTCATCGTTACTCTGAGGCATGTAAGTGGCGGTTGTATGGAAAGTATTGTGCTTACAGTGCAGTAAGTGACCCAGTTACACCTCCGCCACGGGTTGTGTTTGGATCTTCTGGCAGCCTTGCGAAACTTCATTTTGCAATCACTACCTGTTGCACCTGTAGACTAAACTGTAAGGTATTTGCACCTCTTCCGTATCGGCTCTGGGCCTCACACAGCCTCGTGTCCAGTGGGTACCGGGGGCTCTTTCTTCTCCAACTAGTGCCGAGGTCAAAGATATGTGGATCTGTACATCCACTCCCCATACGCCTTCATGGCGCAGTCTTGCTGAAGCACAGGGAGAGCTTCACGTTTTGCGCCAGAAACTATCGGGAGACTTTTGTTTAGGCTCTTATCGCTCCAGTGTGACTCATGATTTACGGTGAGGTCAAATCGAACTGTGTCAATGATCTCGTTTGAGGATATCAGTTTGGGCCTCGTGACGTGGATGTAAGGGTTGTAGTGGCATTATTTCTGGAGAAACCAGTTGAAGTGTCACAGGATACGATTCAGGTAATGAACTTTCACGTGCAACAGTGGTGAATTCCGGAAATAGGCTTACCACCTGCTTAAGACTTTGTGCCATGGAGTTAATTTCATCAGTAGGTTAGATTCTAAACGGTTCTGACGATGGTGTATAACACACCGAATTACTGGGTTTTGGGACCTTTTTCCCATCGTGCGGTATTGTACAAACTATAAAACACGACGTTTCGGAAACTTGATCTGTTTCCGTCCTCAGGTGAAGGGAGGAAGACACCTACTCAATACCGGACGACGGAAAAAAGACCAAAAACCCAGTAATTCTGCGAGATGGCAGAATTGTATCGCTGCATTGCAACATGTAGCCTCGGACCTCTGTAGAGTCGTCATTGTTCTTGGCTGTGCAGATGTGAGCGTAACGGTGAGGTGGGGCTTCCAGTGCGACGGAAGATCGTCATTGTGAGGAGACCTGGCAGGAATAAACTGCAGCAGCGCAGGAACTTGCAAGAACAGTTACGCCATGATGAACCGCTACAGACATTCCGAGCGCGTCGAAATGACTGCCAAAATCACTGTTGCCAACTGAATCACAGACTGCGCAGCTTGGAAGCTGTTCTCAGTCTGCATTCCTAACTTTACAGGGCGAAATGGGGTTAAGGCAACATGCGTGCGTATTTTTGTCTTCCCTTAACGACTTTAAAAGCCCATTGCCGTTGTTTCATGAACATCATGGCATCAGAAGCCACCCTCTAACTTTGTTATTCAGAATTGTTTTTACCCTTAAGGTTTAGTATGAACATTGCAAACTTCTGAGATGGAGCGATCCCTTTCAGATCCTGGACACACAACCTTGCGAGTCAGAAAATTGAAGAAAACGGAAGAATTGAAGGGAGAGAGAGAATAGGAAAACGGAAAGAAAGAAAGAAAGAAAGAAAGAAAGGGGAGGAAGACTAGGATAAATATAAGTAGGGGAGAAATAGAAGATTGATAGGAGAAGAAAATCGGAGAGGAAGAATAGAGAGAAGAAAGAAGAGGGGATGTGGAAGAAGCAGGAGAAAGAAGAGCAAAATGTTCAGATCGAGAAGATGAAGAAAACAAGTAAAACGAAGAGGATTATAATGAGCAAGAAGAGAAGGCTTTCCCATAGGCCATCCCTGTAACAGGCCGTGAAGGCCCATTGGGTAGTGAGACGTAGAGGCTCCCACATTTTCTAGACAGTCGGCTCACAAATGGCTGTGAGGTTGTCAGTCTTACGCGCCAAGCTGACCCTGTAACAGTCCGTGAAGGCCCATAGGGTAGTGAGACGTCGAGGCTATCACATTTTCTCTAGACAATCGGCTCACAAATGGCGGTGAGGTCAGCCTTACGTTCCGGCCGCCCTTTACCTCTAGGAAGATTCCTGGTACTCATTTCTCTTAGAGGCTGAGTCGATCCCAGGGCCATAGTGCGGCTGGAAGGATTAGGTCAATTGAAAAATCCAATGACCTCATCGGGACTCTAACCCGCGACCTTCCGGCTTGTAGCATAGTGCCTCAACCAACTACCCTACCGCGTATCCCCTCAATGTGTTGGGTCTGGAGAAGTTAATTTGGAAGGGAGGTCACAAGAGCCCTCTACTGGTCCCTATCTTGAGCTATATCAATCCAATCCATCCAATCATATCTCTCTAAGATCCATTTTAATATCGTCCACCCACATACCCCTTGGTCTTCCTGGGTATCCCAGCAGTATCCTACATCCATTTCTCTTCTCCCACATTCGTGCTACATGCCGTGTCATCTAATTTTTTCAATGGCTCTTCAGCCAATTCAGGGCACTGGCCTCTTATTCAGTTTCATTATCATTTCACAGACGGTAGGGCCCCTTGGAAGAGGGATCAGCCCGTCGCAAAGTCTGTACCTAAGCACAGGACAACATAAACACAGAATAAACGGATACACACACAGACATCCATGCCTCGAGTGGGATTCGAACCCACGATCCGAGCGTCCGAGGACAGCTCATGCCTTAGACCTCGCGGCTACTGTGACCTGCGCGTTCGGCTTAAGCAATGTAAAATATATACGAGACTACACGGTTCAGCATCCAGAAGACGTGGTATCTTCGTATGTAGAGTAGACTTGTCATAGCTGACGTTAGAAAATTAACTGTAATAGTTCCACGCGCTGTAATTGACATGTTGAAACCTGTTCCATGGCTAAATCGAACCAAATTATTTCGCTGTAGCTTGGATACTTTCCTTTAGACTCAGTGTACCACATATATAGACCATGAAGTAATCTCTACACAAATATTGACCGAGTTTTCTGCGATGTGGATATTATATGGGAAATGTATTTTGTCATGGTTGGTGGCTCACAAGAACGAGGTGCATTCCGTCAGTAATGATTCCAGACACTGATGATTACTGCACGATACCGGAATCACGAGCCGAACTGGAGTAACACACACAGCCTTGGAAAGCGGCGAGACTCCTCTGTAATTACACACTTCTCTAACAGTTCCTGTTTCGCGTTACGAATGAATGGAAATCCGCTCACAAGTCAGAAGGAGACAATTACGTGATGTAACCTTCATGGCGTTTTCGTAGAACGAGCGTCTCGGATGGATGGTTAACACGTGTGCTTCGTTATCGGGAGGTCCTCGGCACCGGAGGTCGACTATCCTGACTGAAGAGTGTGATCTTCCGGGATTTAATGGTGTGAAGTTCGGAGACAGCCGAACGTTTCGGAGGAACATATTGTAACGTGGATGGCCAGAGCGTTGCTAGGGTAACGGACCTGTAAACACCCCTCAACCGAATACACACAACGCAACAATGAAAGATGTTATTGCGCATTACTAGGCAACAATACACCATTGAAGACGTTGGATAGGATTCACGTGACTTGTTCTCTGTGTGGTTTTCTGTATGCAACAGTAGAACTGGGTTTCTATGCGTGGTCCGTGCGGAGGTTATATAACGTGAATAACAGCAGCAGCTCAGTTCAACTCTGACAAAAGACAGAGCCGTCCTCTCATCAGAGAGGGCGCCCCACAATAACACGACCGAAACTGTCAAACAGTAATAAATATCTGGTCATAAGCCCTAAATTGGGCTTGACATCAAGACTGGCTGACCGACTGACCGACCGTCAGTCGCAGTGTGACTTTGACTTTGACTTGAGTTCAGTTCAGTTCAGTTCAGTTCAGTTCAGTTCAGTTCAGTTCAGTTCTTGGTAGGAGACAGCCATGGGAAGTTCGTAGGAGGCCTGTGATTGGAAGACTATTCATGCGTAATACTTGGAGTGATTTGAATTGTTCCAATTGCGTTACCAGGAAAGGGCTAGTGTGTGTGTAGTGTAGACACAGCGATAGCGCTGCACTAATTGTAATTAAGACAGAGAGAGTGTAAACAAAGTGCTGATAAATCCAATCATCCGAACTAGAAGCCGCAAGTATTCGCCACGCGTACCATCCTACACGTGAAAATTTCATCTCCATCTTCAAGGTCGAAGAATAAAGTAAACAACAAACCAACAGAAGCAGGCGAAATGCGGTGCTTACCGCTCCGCCATCTTGCTCCTCCGAAACGTCGGTCTTCCTTCGAATTATTGGGCATTACAAACTAGAAGGCCGTGCTGTTCAGAATCACTGTCGTGACTATACCTTAAATCCATCTTACTCTGGCAGAGTTTTCCGTAGGCTGTTGGCACGCAAACTGAAGAAGATGAGAAGATAATACTAAAACGGACCCACCCTTCCGTTCTGAAGACGGAGCAGCACTTTCCTTTGAAACCTCTGTAAACGTTTTACCAGAATATATGGTGTTACACAAGTAGGAAGACTATTCTTCATAGTTATCGCGGTACGAAACGTCGACAGATTCGGAGATTTCGAGCCAGGCTACTTTCATCCCTTTTCATCTTTTTGCCCTCAGAATGGAGACACCACGTCCTTCCGATACAACGGCAAGTTTCTACCAGACCACACGACGTCACATCCCAGAAAACAGTATTCTTCGTTCAGACCGCTGTGAGAACCTTAAATCTTAACATCTCTGTCCTGTATGGGTAGTCGGACTTCACGGATCCGAAAAAACTTCGAATTATCTACTCTGTTCGCTTTTCACTCTGCCTGGAAGTCAAAGCAGCGCGTTATTTCAAAGCAGCGTAAACTTCTGCCAGACTAGACGGTGTTACATCCCAGAACATGGGTTAATGAAATAGGTTGTGAAGATGTGCACTGGTTGTGCAGAGTTTCCAGGGATAGCTTTACCTTTTAGGTCCAAATATTCACGCGCATACAACCTGAAGATACGTTAATAGGTTCTTAACATTGAAGTGGAATGAGAGTTTCGGAACCCTTGGTGGCACCTCGTTACGAATTATCGAGCTGTGAAGAGGCGACAGAGCAGAAAGGGACACAGTTTTGTCTGAGTGATGAAACTAGATCACCTGATGTGAACCGTGGACAAGTAGCGTCTTCTTTTCTGCGTGCTGAATTTTTAGCAAACTTTCTCCAGTGTTTGCAGTGAATGGTGTTCAGCTTGGTCTCCCGATAAAACATGTGAGTTCAAGAGAATAGTGTTTGTGTTTCTTGGGAGACTCCTACCAACAGCGAGTTCCACATGCATGGGAAGTTGTTCGGCATTTCGCTTGTGCCCGTTTCTGATGGAAGAAAAACAATGACTGAATCCACTTTGCTGTGTTCCCTTTATATCGCCCAGAAATACGCGTAATAATGAGCGTTGCTTTATGTGGGAAATCCGTGTGGCTTACGGACTGTTCACAAGGACATCCCCGAGATTTCCCGGAAGTTCATCCCTTATCATTCACAAATTACACGGACGGAATATAGAATTTTGTATGTAAATCGTTTCCCCTATCCTGTCCAAAAATCATGAAGACTATAAATCAAAACTAACCAACCGTCTCCATGGAGTTGAGTCCGTGAAGCCGTCAGTCGCTCAGCTACTCAAGAATTTACTATAGGATTGTGACGATGGTGTATAACACATAGAGATATTGGGTTTTCGGACTTTATCCATCGTCCTGGCTTTAAGATAACTAAGAAAAACACGACATTTCGGAAATTGGATCTGTTTCCGTCCTCAGGTGAGGGAAAAACACCTATTCTGTTGGGTCCCTTAGAAAGAGCTAGCCTCAGTCACTGGGTCTGCAGACGTCTGCTTTTACCGGTTCTCACGGTCTCTTCGCTTGCGGATTTCTTATATTTTTCCTTCTACCCTGAAGATGGAGGCGATACGTTCCTCCGAAACGTCGGTTAACACCACATATACACGGTGCCAAATCCCAGAAGACTGCTTTCTTCACATTTTCTACTGATCGTGCCTATTTTTGGATCTAATTAGTTTATGTATTGGAAGTACTGAATTCCAAGAACCTGCGTGGGTCTGCTCCATAAATAACTAGCGAAAACGTGTCATCTCTGACATTGTCACCGGCTGAGAAGCATCTCCGCGTCATGCAGTCGGGAAGCTGTGCCTAAGTTTACGTCACGAACTGTGGGGTGTTGCAGAATTTTTATAGCTCTCTTTAGTTTTGTTGTGGTGTTATGATCCTTGAGGACATAACAGTGTACGTCTGCAGAACTGCTGTCAGTTCCCTGTGGAAAGGACAGGATGGCCCTGACATACTATAATGTATAGTAAAGGTTATTTAACCTTGAGAATTTAATGTTCGAAACACGAGAGTGAATGCTCTTGTATTTGCTTGTTTGTTGTAGGAGTGGCATTGTGCCACTATCATCATGTTAAGCAGTTTGTTTGTAGTTGCGTATATGTTTGAAAATAGCCCTGACGTAGTAAAGACAGCAGAGTGGCTGAAATCTGCAATAACTCTTAATGTTACGTGCCATCAACAGGCGCGGTTTCCAAGGTAACACACATGCCGCCACCTCCTGACTGGCAGCTTCATGATTTTATCTTATACGCCATTATATGAAGAGCAGGGCATGTAGCACGAATGGGGGGAGGAGGGACGCATGTAGGATACTGATGGGAAAACCAGAAGGAAAGAGACCACTGGGAAGACCAAGGCGTAGATGGGTGGACAATATTAAAATGGATCTTAGAGAGATAGGATGGGATAGTGTGGATTGGATTGATCTGGCTCAGGATAGGGACGAGTGGAAGGCTCTTGTGATCACGGTAATGAAACTTCGGGTTCCATAAAATGCTGGGAAGTTCTTGAGTAGCTGCACAATTGGCAGCTCTGTGAGTGATACGCCGTTATATGAAGTTATATTAATAACAGCCGTGGAGATTAACTTCCTCGGAATGGTTGCAGTCGAATAGGAAATCAGTAATTATTTGACTGTTTGCGTGGTTCTTGGTCAAGTGTAAAGATAGAGCTATCCCTGTAACAGGCCGTGGAGGCCCGTAGGGTTGTGAGACGTCGAGGCTGCCACATTTTCTAGACAATCGGCTCACAGATGACCGCGAGGTTGTCAGCCTTACTCGCCGGCTGCTTTACCCCCTGGAGAAGAGACAGCTCTCTTCCCTCTCAGTAATATAACTCCGGTCGTGTAGGCCGCAGCCAGCCACAATACCGACTGAGATATCGCAGCACCTGTTCTACGTTTTGCATATATTGAAATTCCACCTGAAATGTAAGTGTGAAATTCGAACTTGTGACATCCTGAACAGCGTGCAATGTTGATGCTACGTCAACCTGCTCGCTCGTTGCGCCTTGCTGAACCCCAGGCCTCCAGCCAGGAATAAACTGCATTTGTCATAGTCTCGCTGTTTGCCAGTGATGCTCTCTGCTTGTGTGGATCAAACGTCATCACAGGTTATGTAGCAACTGGCTGACTGAAGGTCAGAGAGTGTGTGTGAGCAGGGACCAGAAACCGGAACTGTTGACCCGGTGGTACCAGGCGGTTACAGGGCGTCTGTCTCTGCAGAATTGCGTCATCGGAGGACTGATTAATATCGCTATAACAATTCTGGCTTCTCTGGTGTAACGCCGTGTAGTCCGTTGACAGTAGCTGATGTTTTGGAGGAACGGGTCACCATCGTCTTCTGCGTCGAAGAGTAGATGGAGGCAACATTTTCCCCAGAAACGTCGGTTGACTGTCAACTGACTACACGGCGTTATATCCCAGAAAACAACTTTTCTTAGCCACCGGTGTGAGAACCCCGAAGCGTACACAGTACCGCTGTAAGTTTGTAAAATTTGAAATCATGTACATTACGTCATTCATTTTTAGATTCGATACATAAAATGAGCATATGGGTGTGTAATTGGGTAGAAGTGTCAGGGTGTGTAATTGGGTAGAAGTGTCAGTCTGTATGGTCTTCAATACAATATCACGGATTAATTTGTAATTTTGGATCGGCCTAATATTTTGGTGAAATGTACTGCATGAAATTCAATATAAATTTGTCAAATTTTACTAAGAACGTCCATAGGAGAAATATATAATTATATATATATATATATCATATATAAATAATTGAGCACTACGCCATGAAGGCGTATGGGGGAGTGGATGTATAGCGCCACATGTTCTTGACCTAGGCACTAGCTGGAGGTGAGTGGTGAGCTTCACACCCCGGCCGCTTTACCCGGGGAAAGAGCCCCAGGTACCCATTGGATAGGAAGCTGGGTGGGCCCCAGAGCCGGTCTGGACGACGTGGGGAAGAGAAAATTCTTGACCCTACCGGGACTCGAACTGCGACCCCTCGATTTTCCAGCCCGTAGCCAGTCGCTATACCGACTGCGCTATCCCGGCTCCTTGAAGAAAATGGTGCACAATATAAACACTTCCCTTGCCTTACGGCTTGCATTAAACAAGCTGCGAGGGATCTTGCGATATAGCCTGTACGGTGTAGTTTCTCTGTCGTTGATTAGCTCAGACAACAACAGACTTTTATCTGGAACAAATGAACATCGTGACTTCATGTGCACGAATGAACCAATCGTCTGAAAGCCGACCTAATTTTGTGTAATGACATGTCTACATTTATACAAGGTCTTCAATCGATTTAGTCTTGTATTAAACTGAATTCCAGTTCGAAAATCCGCAGAAGGAAACACTGAAGGAAATAAATCATATTCTGAAGGGCTTAGACAGACATTATTTTGTAATAATTAAGAAATTACATGTCTTACATCATCAGACCATTTTAATAGAACGTGTACATCGGAAGTTTTACATGCCATGAAGTAGCGCTGCTGAGGGACTGACGTAGTTGTATGTTGTTTCGTCTATTAAAAGTAAAAAGTAAAGCTATCCCCGTACCAGGCCGTGAAGGCCCCTAGGGTTGTGAGACGTTGAGGTCTCACATTATCTAGACCAGCGATGGCCAACTGGCGGCCCGCGGGCCG